>NW_018128085.1:1070996-1071861 GCF_001952655.1 Monopterus albus | reverse complement strand
AAGTGTTTTATTGTGTTCTGATGTGTTACCCTGTTGTGTGTTATCTTAATGAATTATACTGCTATGTGTTTTGCTAGCTAGTTGTGTGCTGTGTTCTGAACCATAAGTCTAAGTTGTATGTGTAAAACTGACCCTGTTGGGAATGTGATGTGTGGAGCGGTTCTGTGTTCTAAATAAATGACCAGAAAGACAGAGTTGCATGGTAGTCATTATGAAGGACACGCCCAAGTGCTACCCAGAGTCGTGCGGTGTATGGGACCTGGAGTAGGCACTAATTGACAGCATAGGTGCTAGCGCCCTGCTAGCCAGTTTAGCTGCTCAAGGTATAGGTAGTCTCTCTCCTCCACGCCGGGGGTCATTACAATATATATATACTGACTATCTTGTTACAGTGGCACCTGTTAGTGTGTGGGGTATATTAGGCAGCAAATGAACATTCAGTCCTCCTAGTTGATGTGTTGGAAAAATGTGTAAGCGTAAAGATTTGAGTGACTTTGACAAGGGCCAGACTGTCATGGCTGATGACTGGGTCAGAGCATCTCCCAAACTACAGGTCATGTTGGGTGTTCTTGGTCTGCAGTGGTTAGTACCTACCACAACAGTGGTCTAAGGAAGTGCAAACAGTGAACCAGCAACAGGGTCATGGACACCCAAGGATCACTGATGATGAGGTTGATTTACTGGAGAATAAACTTTTAAGATGTATGATGATGTATATTGTTTAGTTTGGAGGACTTGTTGAGTTTTTTATTTTGTCATCTTAACATTTCCCTGTGACAGCTGAGGAACAGAATGAGCTTGATTTTGAACAATGATCTGTGTAGTCCTGGACTATACTATGAAGCTTTTACATTTTTACATGAAG
>NW_018128085.1:1062195-1070884 GCF_001952655.1 Monopterus albus | reverse complement strand
ATACATACTGACTATCTTGTTACAGTGGCACCTGTCAGTGTGTGGGGTATATCAGGCAGCAAGGAAATGAATGGAAGTCAATGTAAAGTCCCCACAAGGAATGAAAACACAGTATATGTGTGCATGCTGTTCAAGTAGTAGTGTTTAAAGGTCTAATGGCTAGCAGGCTACCATTGGCCTTCTAAAGGTTAACTTTAAGTCTTTAGACTGTGTGTGTGTTCGTGCAGGCCCATACAGATTCCTGTGTGTGTGGCAGCAGTTTTGATATGTTTGCTGAGCAAAGAGGAAAGTAACTCACACTGTGGAACCCCTCTACCTCGGCACTGCTTGCAATTGTGTGAGTATGTGTGCATTTCTGTCTGTGTGTGTGATACTCATCACTCCACCTAATGAAGTGGCTGAATGTAAACTCACCTAGCTGTGCTGCGCAGCATTGCATCCCAACATTTTGGGATATAAATTATTTGCTTTGTTCCTTGTTCTGTATGCTCCCTACAGAAGTGCCCCTGGTGTATTTAGTTTAGCTTAGCACAAAGGCAAAACAGGTGGAAACAGCTAACCTAGCTTCATCACTCCAACATTTTGAATGTTGTCATACAACACATACAATATCTGCTGTTTGTGCATTGTCATTAACACTTTTAGAAATAGTAGCAAGGCCTTGTGGCTTTATGAACCATTATATGCACTGAATGTATAACCAAAAACTGATAACCCTGGTGACCTCATGCAGCATCTCAGAAGTCCTGTTCTTGCTGTGAAGTTGTCAGGCTGGCACACGCTCCCAGCTTTGAACAAACCTCACGTAGTTCTTAACGTATTATGACTAGCTTGCTAACCAACAATGTGCAATGAAAAAAGACAATTTTGGACCTGTTGGAATTATGTGTATATTTTTTTTGTTTCTAAACTGATCTAAACTAATTCTAAAAATGTCCTGGACTTGCTACACATCCTCTGAGTACTGAAAGCACAAGATTTAAATGTACAGTATGTAGCAAACGTAAAAGCAAGCTTTAGTAAACACTTCACAAAATGTTCCTAAGAGCTTGTTAAGGCTTGTGGCAGTCACACATCTCTTATTCGGATCCTTGATAGAATTCTAGGCAGTAGAGCAAAAGACTTCATGATTCATGAACTTACAATACAGACCATTAGTGCAGTTCACAAAAAGCTCTTTCACTTATTTCTTTGTCTTGTAAGGCTCATGCATTCCAAGCTGTTCAAATTCTGACAGTCACAGATTAAATAGAGAGATGTAGAGTGGTAGAGAGGATCATAGGCCAAATGTGTGCTGTGAAACTCTTATGGGTGCAGCAGATGGTGCATATCACAGCACATCAGCAGGTGTAGGCTACTGTGAAACAGGTCTATGCAGACCATTAATTTACATGTCACCTATTACTGTTATTAGTATAGCATCCAATAAATTTGGTGGGAAAACCAGATGGGAATTAACTATGAGCCGAAGACGGCAAATGTAATTATTTTTAAGAAATAGTAGTAATACTAGACCAGTAATGTTTTACAGAAGTTCTGCCATATGTGGCTGGCTGCTAGCTGTCTAGTAAGCTTCACTCACGTTGGACCTCTTTGTCCATTTTTGGATTAGCTGTGAAGCACTACCAATATGGCGAAGGCTAGACTTCAAAACCTCTTAAGAAAATCAGTGGGTGAAGTCATGGTGGGTTTGTCCACCATGACTTTGTGTGCTCCTTGTTCTTTGTCCCCACAAGTATACCTCTTTGGACCTCTTTGTCCATTTTTGGATTAGCTGTGAAGCACTACCAATATGGCGAAGGCTAGACTTCAAAACCTCTTAAGAAAATCAGTGGGTGAAGTCATGGTGGGTTTGTCCACCTTTTATATAAAGTCAGTTTTACACACACACACACACACACACACACACACACAGCCTTATTTTTGTAACTTACCAGGTCCCTACATAGACTTACACTCATTTACGGGAGACTTACTTTAACCTTTTTTGTTTTTACCCTAAGCTAATCTTAACCAAAACTAACACTTGCTCTACCTTTACACTTTGTCATTTTCATAAAATATGACATATCCACATTTTGGTGACCAGCCTCCAGTCCTCACAAGTGATGCCGGTTTGTGTGCTCCTTGTTCTTTGTCCCCACAAGTATAGAAGGACCACACACACACACACACACACACACACACACACAATCCCCACAGAGCCTAAAGTTCCCAAATGAGTACTTAGCCTTAACAATGACTGATGCCTCACCTCACTACTTCCTGGCTGATGAATGAACCTCGGGTGTGTGTGTATGTCTTTTTGTGTGTATGCGTGACTTTTATTTCCCATGTTAGCCAAACCTGACGTGAGGAAATACTTTGCTTTATATTCTGACATACTGTTGCAGCTACATAGTCCCTCTTGAACTGCAGTCATTCCAACACTTGTGTGTACATGAGAGTGAGCAAATGTGTGTGCCCAGAGGTAATGTACGAGTGTGTTTCGGCATATGCACAGACAATCTAATGTAAATCATATAGCACTATTCTTTCTCTGCTGCAAATTAGAAGCCATGTTACATCTGTCATATTTTCACATGACGATTTTTTGACTTGACAGCACCACAGTCCTGTATTGACTTTCACTGCTGTCATCAGTAAGCTACCTTTCCCAGTCCAGGCACTGAATGTGTTTATGTGCGTGATCTCATACCACCAGCCCTCCAACTGGCATCTCCATGCTCCCTCTCCCAGTAAATATAAAATAACTACATCAATAATAAACCAGTTTATACACTTGGAGAGGATATGAATTTCCCTTCATGGCCTGGCTGAAGTGCTGACTGTTGATGTGTGTGATGTTGTTTTATTCAACCAGTTACCCAAATCTGTCATTTTTGTTTGGTATTTTGAGGAAATATGGTGCCTGTGGTTTGAGCTGTGGTGGGCAAAAGTTTGATGTTCAATTACAGTCATCTTACTTGCCTAAATCATGCGCCAGAGGTTGTGTAGTGCTGCAACAGAGAACAGCTGAATGATGAAAAACTTGAGTAAAATACAAGCTGTCTCTGTGCTCACAGCCGTGAGCAAGCAACTCGAGAAAACACAGCTCAGCAGCTCTTGCTCTGTTTCCTTAATTCTTTGGAATTCTGGGCTGGGTGCAGTTTACTTAGATCTTCTACTGAGTGCTTATAGAGATTTTCAAATAGTTATAAAAGCCTTGCTGCCATTTGGAACCTTCAACAAACAGCTTAAAATTAAACTCCAGATACAATATTCAGTATTATTAATCTGTTAATATTTCACAATACTTCATCATGTCACATAGAGAAGTATTTACTTAATTTGTCAGAGTGCATCATCACAATGAAGCATGTCGTCGTTCAGCGGGTTTAATGTTTACCATGTTCACCATCTTAGTTTGATATGTCAGACACTAGAAGAAAAGTCAGGGGATTACCAAAATCATTAATTCAACGTTTAGGCACCATGAAGGTCTGTACAAACATTCATGACAAGCTATCCAGTAATTATATTGTATGGACATTATTTCAGATGTACAGATTGCTCAACATTGCCAGCTCCAGAACTGACACTGAAAACAAACCTTCACTCTGTTCATTCATGGGTAGGATACTATCTATAATCCAAGTTTCTCTTTTATACTTTTCTAAATTTGGTTAAGTAGTTTATTAGGAGCACTATGTGTGTTTCGATTCAAGCAGTCTGCACTAGAATGCAACATCAGAAAAAATTGATTTCAATATTAGAGTCATCAAGACTCAAGGCAACAGACAGCCTTGATATGTCAAACTGGTTGACTGCTCGTCCCTGATTTATCTATTGCTCTGATTCTGGCATTGACACTCAAATACTTGCTCTATCTCAGCTAGCCTGCCTGTGACATGCCGCATAAATTATGACTAATATTATAACTTTGAGCTATATTTACAGTTGGTGTATAACTTCCATATGACTGGGAATGCTCATGTCACTTTGAGTTGCAGTATATTTACATTTGCTTTTCTACCTGCTTTTCCTTTACAGTCCTTTTTGAGACATGGTAATGATAACTGAAAACTGTCCAAATGATTTTTGATTTCATTTGCAGCCTAACCTGCCACAAGCCCGTTCACTACGTATGGATTATTAGAATTTAATATGCGCTGAGTTCCACCATGAAGGGTCATTTATATTTGTCATTACGTGCATTACCGCAGGCTATATACCTCTGTCCTGCAATGACAAGTTAATAGACTATTTTGCACCGTGGGGCCAAACATCCATTATTAATCTCAGTCATTTAATTCTCCCCAAATTGCCACGATCATTTGGAAATTATTGCAATATGACCCAATTTGTCAACAACATTATAATTTAAAATAGAATTATACTACAATGACAAGGTAATCATGATCTGGTAATTATTACCTGATCCTGCTTTGACGAGATAATAATCACCTGTGTTTTTGTCAGTTACACAAATCATTGCCTCTTTATTTTGTCATTAGTGCAAACACAGGGGCCGGTTTGACAGCTTTTAACACTTATTAATGAAAGTTAATGTTTTTAGCTGCAGGAGCACATTGTGTTTAATGTTCATTAATGTGCGCTAAAACCAAATTAAAATAACGCTCATGTAATGTTTAGTATTAAGTGTATTTCTTTTTTAATCAGACAAAACCAAAACTTAATACAGGAGCATTTCAAACCAAAAGAAAATTTTGCATACCTTTGTACCATCTAAACAGCTAAGTAAAGACTGTCCTGAATGCTCTTGGAAAGTCTGTGTTAATGACACAGGGATCTGTCTCCTCAACCTTCAACTCAAACATAGCATAACCTTTATGCTCTGATAACATTTAGCCTGTCATTCCCCTGCAGCAAGCCAGCTATCATGTACCGCAGCCTGGCTATCATTTACAGAGACTGTGGAAGTGACACTGGAATGACAGGCTAATATTCATCTTTTCAGACGCCATCTTGTCCTGTCTGTCACCTCCCAAACCACGGCCTTTGTTGCCACTCATAACATGGACTCAGCTCAAGATCACAGTCAAAGGATTTTTAGCCTGGATGATAAATAACCATGTTCCTATTGTCAACAAGAGAAACAAGTCAGTCTAGTTCAGTCTAGCTTAGTCAAACCAGTTGATTTTGTTTGAAAGTAGTCAAACTCAAACTGATTCAGTCTACTCCAGATATACTCGTGTTCAGCCAGTTCATTTGAGTTTGAGCAATTTAGTCTAGTCTAGTACAGTCCAATAAAAGTTAGTCCAAGCCAGGTCATTTAGGTCAGTGTAATAGTTCAGTTTAGGTCTAATGGTACAACTTGATTTGACATTGTGCAATGAGCACTTCTAGACACCACATGATTGCAGGAAAGTATACCTCTTCAGGTTGGAGAGTAAGTCAAATATGAGAGAGACAGGAAGTGACATACATACTATGAATCATGGTATTAAAAGAATGCACTGCCCATCTGCATCGAGCTGTACTGTATATGTCTAAGTAGTACAGTGTAGCATCTTTACATTATCCCCCCAGCAGCACAGTGTATTTACAGTATCTGCTCACTGTATCACTGCCTCCCTGTCCTTCAGCCGCATAGAAAGTAAATCTTCTCTTCTCCTGCTGTGACAGCACAGTCCTGATGTCTGTCACTCCTACAGGCCAGGCTGGGCCACACATACGCACAATGTACACACATACACAAGCAGGTACAGACAATCACATTACACACACGCCAGCATCCACACACACAAACACTTTTTGTCAGAGGGGATTCTTGCCCACTCAAGGGCAGAACGGTGACACCTCATCATGAGCCAAATGAAGCAAAAGCAGACAAGAGAAGAGCAGGAAAAGAGTAGAGATGGAGAGATGGATGGTGCGGAACGAAAGAGCAATATAGAGGGGGATGAGAGGAGCTATATCCCAGCAAGGAGACCGGAACCAGGCACCGGATTTCGGGGGCATGAAATAGGCTCAGAGAAACGTGGTGGGAGAGGGAGAGTGGATGAGGAGGGCCCCTTTGTAAGTCCTGATTATGAAGCTGTCAGTTAAAACTTTTCCTAAAATATAGTGTATTACAAATACAGTCAAAATATTGCATTGTGACATGATTATATGAAAACACCAGACCGATGTTCATACACACAATGTATAAGTGCATAGGTTATCCTTTGTATTAGCACTTGGTTGTTAATCGGATTACCTCCAGATATTGTTTGGATACAATGCCTTTAAGAAATATTTATATGTGCATTTATTGCAATTATACTTCAATCTCCTAGGGCTCAGGTTAATTCCAAATAAAACAGGGCACATGGAGGTGGAGGAAGTGAAAATATAAATTGTCAGAATAATCAATAGCACAAAAGAAAATTCTTAGAATGAAGCAGAGAATGAGAAATGAAGCAGACTTAGACAAGGTCCTTGTCACCACCTGTCCCTGTCATTTAAGAGTGAGGGAGTGAAGTATAGGGAGAGAGTGTGATAAAGAGGAGGACATGGGGCTGTGTCTCGCCTCAGAGAGCTACAGATGGAGTGGTGATAATGCAGCAATAGACAGAGGACAAAGAGGAGGGGAGAGGACTGAGAAGAAGGGATAAGAATGGGAGAGAGAGGTAAGATAGGCAGATAGTTAGATAGGCAGAAACTGAGAAATAAACAGAACAGATCAGACGTCCAAAATAGCAAAACAGAAAATGAATAATTCTTCCTTGAACCTCTAAAAACAGACTCAAAAATGACAGCTATCATCATCCAAAGTTTGTACAGACTTGCTGGGCTGCTTGCCAAATTCAGGCCTGATTTTATCAGGCAAATTGACAAAAACATTGTAAACTGCCAATTTACATACGCATGTGTCTTGTATCTAGTTTGAAGCCCTCTTTATTACTGTTAGAAAATTGCAATCTGTTTCCACATATGTTATTTGGATAATGATCAGTCTGATAATTGCCTTTGGATTTGCAGCTGGTATTTATTTTCTTCTGTACTCTTTCACTGTAATCACACAGCTTTTTTTTTTCTTGTAATATGCTGGCAATATAGTATGAATAGAGGAACTGCAGGCTTCATCAGGTCTAGGGTAAAGATGGGATGTTGAAAATTGGGTTAAATTTAAATCTGTAACACATACATAATTGCTTTTTTGAAGGAGGCTACAGCTACACTTTGCTCACTGACGATGAAGGGAAGAAGTGACGGGAATACATCATGCAGGAGCTCTTCACTGATGGGCTGGCATGTTTCAGAGCGAGACCTCTACCCAGAAGGCAGGACTTTCTCACAAATGAGAACACAGAGTACTGAGTGTACACACTCCTGCTGAGATCATCTGGCATCCCTATAAAGAAATAGAGATTAATCATCCTTTGAGAGTATGACATAGAAATAAGTCTATCAGAGCCGTGGTAGAGATGTTGAACCGTTTGGTGTGGTTCCAACTTATTACTTCTTCACTTTTTCTTTGAAATAGCTTTATATTTTGCTCATGCCACTAAAGAAGAAGCACACATGTCTTTCCTTCTTGAGACTGAAAAGTATCTTGGGAAAATAGTTAATTCCCTTTGCTTCTTGACATGAAAGAGACTTATTTTGATATTATCTTATTTTATTCTCTTGAGCTTGTCTTTATACTGTACCTGGTTTTGTTTTTTTGTGTGTATCTGTGTGTATTGTGTATGTGTTGATAAATTTGTGGACACATGCTTATATCTAAATGATTTATTTTCAGTTGTTTGTTCTGTTTGTACAAATTTAACTTTTTCTATTCTTTCTTTCTGAGAATGAAAGAAAGAACTTTGTACTGGTAAAGATTTTGTGTATTCTCAAATCAAGAAGCCCAGATCCTTTGACCGTGTGGCACCACGGTCTGCGTCTTTGTCCTAAATCTGCCCTGACTCTACAAAGAAAGCACTTTAACAAGGTGATTTTCACGTCTCAGCAGCAAACGACAACCACTTGGAGTAACAAGCCTCTATCATGTTGAAAAATACATTGTTGTCCTGACAAACTGTCAACTTATGTGTGTTGATGAAACCCGATTTGCATAGGGTAATGGCACACCTGAAGAAAACCCAGTGTAACAAACATTTATACTTAGAGGGTACAGCATTTCTCCCATTTTTTCTTCAAATTGCAACTCAACACATGAGCATCACATGCATCTTATGGATTTCACACATCTGCCAAATGTTGGTTTACATCTCCATTTTCATTCCATTCCACACCAAATTTGGCTATTTATGATAATAATTTTATGACTGCTGAATCCAACAAGGTTGCCAAGTTTTTCTGAGTGCATGACCAGTTTTAACTGAGACTAGCTATGTACTTACCGTAATAGCTACAAAGCACATGTGTGTGAACCTGTTTATATCCGTGTTAGTCTAACACCTATCAGTGTTGTACACCACCATGTATGTCTCTCACCGTTCCCACCATAGCTCTCCAGCCCATTATCCCCTGTTTCATTCTTTCATTGCCAGTTTCAAGCCTTGTCTCTTTATTGGAGGTAAACACAGTGAAGAGAGAAAAAAGGAGTGAAATGGCTTTGATGTGTAAAAGATACTCTGCTATTCTTTGCGAGGATGCTTCTCTGCAGAAATGGTGCTTTTCCATTCTTCCTTTCATTCTTTTTTCCCCTCCTCTTGTGTACTTTTTGTCTGCATTGATTTTTCCATAGACATGAAAG
>NW_018128085.1:1025116-1062181 GCF_001952655.1 Monopterus albus | reverse complement strand
TCTGTTGGATGTGTTTGCCGTCTCTACATATGTGCGTTTGACTTTCTGTTTGCATCTGTGTGTGTTTGTTTGGGTGTGTGAGACCTCCCCAGATTTCTCTCAAGGGCATCATGCATACAACCTTTGTAATTTTAGCAAGATGAGTCTGTCTTTGACATCTTCCTTCAATTTGAAAATGTTGCCCAAGAAGGAAAGTGGCCTCTTTGTAAAATCCTAAAAAGGTGTTTTTCTTTCTTTCTTCTCTTTTCTTTTTTGTTTTACCTTCGCGGTCATGAAGTGGAACTGATCACAGCAGCACACTTCACTTGCCTTTCAGAGGTCTGGGAACAAAATAGTGCTGATGACTTTGGTTGTATCTGTGAAGGTAGCGGAGGGGAGCTAGTTCTCAGAACAAACCCTACTTGTATTGGTTAGAAAGGAACTTGTCAGTTTTGTTGTGAGTATCAATCTTTGTTACAGCGCAAAGCACATGCATATATGTGAAATACTGATTGCTTCTTTTTGAGACTATATTGTATTATATAGGTTTATAACTTAGTACTATGGCCTAATACAATCTAACTCCTCATCAACAGAGCACAAAAAAAGGACATAATTAGTGTTATTTGTGAGAGACAACTCATACTGTGGGGACCAAAATCTATTTAGAGACACTCACACTGTGGGAACTGGGCCTTGCATGTCAATAATTTAATTTTAGGGTTAATTACTTGGCACATTGTGGCTGAGGTTAAGTTTAGGGTATGTCGCCAAGAACTGAATGTAAGTCAATTCCCACGAGGGATAAAAACATATGGGTGTGTGTGTGTGTGTGTGTGTGTGGAGGTGGTCAGCCAGGCAGGAACAGTGTCATCCTGTTGCTATGAGACAGCTGGTCTCATCAGAGGGAGCAAGAGAGAGGGTTGACAGGGACAGCTCTACACTTCCAGAGCCCCTCACTACAGTTTGTTTTGGAGGCCAACACTGGGTTTGAACATATCAATTCAAATTCAGTTGGAACTTTTTTTTTTACAGAAAGATGTTTTGTTTACTGCAATAGAAAATGCAAAAATGATACAATGAAAGATTGCAGTAAAGAGCAAAATGGAAAATTTCAGGTGTAGACTGAAATCTGACACATCACTTCTGTGTAACAATAACACAAAGGTCTCAGTTTTTTCTTTTTGAGACTATATTGTATTATATAGGTTTATAACTTAGTACTATGGCCTAATACAATCTAACTCCTCATCAACAGAGCACAAAAAAGGACATAATTAGTGTTATTTGTGACAGATAACGTTTCACTTTCTTATTACATTTTGATGTATGAGATTAAAGTTCAAGTAACCAAGTATACAAACGTTATACATGGACCAATTTGTTGCCAAACCACTCTTGAAGTTTTCAACATCCAGTAGCATTGGGTGGAAAACAGAACAAATATAAATTTAATACTACAATGGCTGTGCAATGGAAGCATGTGATTAGTTCTGTGGCATCATTTTTGGGGGAGCTTATGCCTATAAAATGTAATGCATGCCAGATGAATCTGTGGTATTTAAAGTATTAATTTAATGATCACTGGCATGTAAATAATAATCTATGCTGTGCTCAGGGAGGAACTGACGGTGGGAAGAAGACAAAAGCAGCAGGAGAGTAAAATAATAGAATATTATAACCGTAAGAGGAGAAAGGCCGATGTAAGAAGTAGCTGTTTCTCTGTATAAAGCAAGACCTCAGTCTTTCACAGACACTAATCAAATGCTGAAAGTATCTAAACATAGCCATAAAAAGTCATAGTAAATGTGGATAATAGAAACAAATGCACACTCTTTGTGTACACTGTAGTTTATGACTTGCCAAATATGTAAATTAATAACATCTTTGTTTTGTTATCATAAGGCATAAACAAGTTGCAGTTTCCTGCAAACTGTATTTGCTGTTGCATTTTAATTGTATTTAATGTGATTTTTTAGGAGACAGGGTTGCATGATTACTGCCCTCTGTACCCGTTTTTTCTTTGAAATCATTTACTCTTTTTCTTATTTTTGTTGTTAAATCTAACCATCACAAAATCAGATGGACATGGAAAGAACTCCCTTGCTCTCCTCGTGTATAAACCACACACCCTCAGAAGATCAGCTCCTGCCTCTGTCAAACCCTGCTGTCATCAGCTGTTGTTACTGTGGTTCTTTCATATGTCTGAGTGGCTGGGTTAAATTTGAGTTCAAACTCTTGGAGGTAACGATAAAAAAGATCATATTTATAGTGGAGGAGTGGGAGTAAAAGCAAAGAAATTTGAGAAGGGAGGAGAGAGAGAGAGGAAGGTGATGGCAAGTAAAAGGGAAGTGAATTGGAGACAGGAAGTGTATGTGTGAGGGACACACACACACACACACATAGGGAAAAGCAGTTAAACTCTTCTGTTCATATCAGCCCCCTTCCATCTCCAGCTGAAGGCAGTAATACAGTGATTGGGAAATGATCTATATAGGTTTGGCCTTGAGCAGGGATTGCTGTCGGGCTAGACTGCACACAGCCACACAGAAACACACACACACATATCCGCAGAAGGTCCCGCTTTAATCTACGAAGCATGCGTTTAGACAAGACAGAGGATCTTTTGTTGTGCTGTAAATATGTCAACACTCCTTCCTTAGTCCTTTCACTCATTAGCTTTTTCATCCATTTTAAATCTCACTTCCACTTCTCACATCCCTCACTCCATGTACGCTAGGATTTGTTGTTGCTCCCCCTTGTGTCAGACTCACATCCCTGCTTTCTGCACGGCCCTTTCTTCTCGTGTACCCCTTCCTTCTTTTCCATGCGATCTCCTCTTTCTCCTTTCCACCACTTTTCTGCCTTCCTGTAGGCTTTTGTCTTACTACACCCCCTGCACACATCACACGTACACACAGTGGTGACAAGAAGACCAGGTGTGTGCATGTGTGTGTATATGTGTGTATAAGTATATGTGAGCCAAGATTCTGTCACAGCTTGAGTGGCCTGACTTTTCTTGCTCTGGATCAATAAACACGACAAATGGTGTCCCACACTGCCCATAGGCTTCTGTGTGTGTGTGGGGACTGAACTCCCCAACCAAGTATATCTAACCTATTTCCTGTCAACACTGCGATAGTTAGGGCCGCCGTTGTGGTTTTTATACTTTATACTTTATACTTATACCATATGTCTGCGTGTCCCCACGTGCATGTTTGTTTGTGACCGGTGACCTATGTGGTTTGAGGTCTGTAGCAGTAATCCATGCTGGGGGCTGGAGGAAGAACTGGGACAGTGGTCACTATATGGATCAATATGTCAACAGTGCACAGTTGTTCTCTGTCTCTCTTCCTCCTTTTGTCATTGCCATATTTCCCTTTCTGCATCTCACCAGCGTCTTCATTTGAATACTCTGTTTCTCTCTCCTTTTTCATACCCTGTTCTCTCCCCTTCGTCCTTTCCACGTTTTTCTCCTTTACTTATCTTTCTTTGGTGCCAGGTTCCTTCCCCAAATTCTTCTCCCTTGGCTTCATGCCACCGTTTAAATATTTTTTTCACCACTCTAAATCACTGTCTTCATCACCTCTCACCATTCTCCATGCCTTCTGCAGTAGACAGCCACCTCCCCGTTACGAAGACAGTCTATTTCTGTGCACTAATCTGTCATGGTGGCCCTCTGACAAAAAGACACATTCTGCTTGTCTCTGTCTCTCTTGGTTCACTTCTATAACTTTTTTGGCGTGGCTGTTTAATAGAGCCAATATTCTGTAAAAAAGTCATAAGAACCAGGAATTTTGCAGGGCACAGATGAACAATGTCACTGATGGCGAGAGAAGCAGAAAATGCTCATATGGAGCTCTTCAGCAGCTAATGACAGCCTATTGTGTTGACTAGTTTGGAAGAGCTTGTTGGTATATCCATAACATTAATCTGTTATCCCCATCAGTATAATTAGAGTGTCTAGATCATCAATAAAACATTCCGACAGTCTGCAACAAAGAAATGTAACACAAATCAACATAGCAGTATAAAGAAAGGCTCAGGAAGATAAAGCAACACACAATGTAATAAACATAGAGTTGAACATGTAAGATTAGAAATTATGAATCAGATGCAGTGACTATTTCTACAAGAGCAACAGGAAATGTTACAGCAAATGAAAGATGGACACATGACATCTCATCAAAAATACTGACCATGTCGGGTTTTACTAGTGGCGCTAAAGTAAAGTGCAATTAGTCAAATACTGTACTTGGGTACAAATTCACAGTACTTTGTACTTTAATTTCATCTTAGGTTGACTAAATTCTCCTATATATTTAAATAAACAACCTTGGAATAGCTGGAAAATGAAGTGTCATAAGCATGATTTTCTAGAATATTATACACTTCTAGCAATCTTAAACAACTTAAACACCTAGCAGTTCCATATATACATCAATGCCCCAGTAATACAACACGGTATGGCACGGTATGTAAAATCAAAAATAAAACTGAAAATGGTGATGTGTAAATCATGTGTCCTGTCTTACATTGAAATGCACATTTGCAGAATATATCAGTCTGATGCAATTCTGGTTGACTTATTCTTTTAATCATTTACATTTTTCACTTTCATTCAGAAATGGCTTTTCATTGTGGAAACCCTCAACCCGTTTCCTTTCTATTCAGCTCGTTTGCTCTCTTTATCTCATCCCTCCTTCATTACTCTTCACTTTGTTGTTGTCTCCTATTCAAAGTGCTTTTGAGGAACAAGTGAAAAAGAAAAGATGTTTGATCAGTGGAATTGTTTGGATAAGACATGACAACCCAAATCACTGATGACTGGTGTTTTCTCTCTCTCTCTTTCTCTCACTCACACACACACACAGGCACATCTAGACACACACTTAGACACACTTTCACATCTCACATTCTCTTTTTTCCTCCTTTTCTGTTTGAGGAAGATTCAAAGATTAGCCTGAGGCACTTTCTCTCCTTCAGTACCCCCCTCCCCTCTACTTTTCCCCTTTCTCTTCCTAACTCCCTCAGTGAAGCTCTGATAGTGATGTTTTAACTCCATGCTCTGAGAATCTGTCACTAAGTCTAATACACACATGCACATACCTTGACATCCTGCCTGTGTGTTTGTCGCATGAGACCACGATCATCCAGTCTGATATCTGGCATCTCCAAGGCTAGACTCTCATCCGTTTTGGCTTTCATCTCACTCCTCTGCATTCCCTTCTCTCTCCCCTTCTGTTCCTCAGTGACAGAGCTTCCACCTCTCATTTCTTTAATTATGCTTTTGAATTCCAATAAGCCCACGGCAATGTTTTCTGCATTTATTAGTCTTTTTTTGCCATGCAACATGCAGAAAACTGTCCCTTAAAGAAACACATTGTTCAATACATATTTTTGTTTTGCTTTTAATAACTAATTTCTTTTAGGCAATCAGTCAAGCAGTGACATTAGTCACTCTGGAGTGCCACAATCAATAGAGCTGCAAGTATGTGTATTTTAAATGTTATATTCTTACCTTGTATAAAAACACCTCTCTTGAACAGTATGTCTTTGTTTCCAGGTTATGAAAGCTATCTTTACACAAACTAAAAACATTTCTTGAAGACATATTAAAAAAAAGAATCAAGGATCTTAAGTCATATGGTCTGTTCATCATTCTTCCATTCATTCCACTCTACAGAAACGTATTAGTTATCAGTGTTGGGTTACAACTAGGTCGATGTAACTAGTACATCGAACTAGTTACTGTGATTATTTTACAAAACAAATGCAATTGTAATCTGTTACAGTTACTGAGGAAAAAATATGTGATTAAATTACACTTACTAATCAAAATGTTGGTGATTAGAAAAGGGGGTTACATCATGGGTAGGATGTAGGAGCTGTCTCTGTGTTTAGATAGGCTCCATTCATTTGGCAGTGAGCATTAAATGCTGCATGTTGCTTTTGATCGGTGCTCTTGTTGGACTTGGCACTGCCTCTCATTTAACAGTCAAATCAACGTGCACCGCTCTAAGTAGCCTGACTGCGAACAAGAACACTTTTCAGTGCTGGAAGTTCACCAGTAGTTTCCTTCTTAGATTATGAAAGGGTTTTGCTTGGTGCCCGTTCACTAGGCTACATGTTTCAGCAGTAATATATTATGTTGCTATATTATGCTGAAGTTATGTTGAAGAACCTTTATAAAATGTTTGACAGTCCTAAGTGGCAGGTCAGTACGTTGTGAGATTTACATGGCCTGGTTTAAATTTGTGTTTGGACTTTTCAGCTTTATTGCTAAATAAAGTAAATACATGTAATAAGTTACACTACTTATTTTAATTAGTTTAGTCATTTATTAAATAGCTGCATTACTTATTACATTTTTAACAGGGTAACTAGTAATCTGTAACCTATATTTTGAAAGTAACTTTCCCAACACTGTTAGTACTTTCCTGACCACATTATACTGTATATGTATATAAAGTATATCATCATTATCCAAGACCAACTGAATGAAAGGCATCAGCAAGACTGGGTGTCTAACTGTGTCAGCATCAGGCAGTTTAAAAACACAAGTAGATGGGACTGTTTCTAGATCAATCTGGGACTCATACTGACACACCGATAATTTTGAAGTAGGACGTACATGTCAACAGCAAATGCTGAGAAAGATATTATTCATTTTAATGTGGCAAACTACTTTGTACTGACACCAGAATGTGGTCCATCTTTACTTTCATTAGGGACTGTAAGCCGACAAGGCAGATGTTACATCCTATCTGGCCTTCACCCGATTAAGACAGCTGGGTCTGTGGTGTTAAAAAGGGACACAGGAGAGCGGTGTAACTTGGCTGCTGTGCTGACTAAGGTCTTTGCCTTTAAGGAGCTGTTTTAGAAAACACATTAATTCAGATGCCTTCAGCTGTAGCTCATGAGTTGGTGGGCACATTTATCATGAAATGCTTTCTTTTTAATTAGCTGTACATACTGCATGTCAGCATGCTTTTGTTTCCTGTTGCTAGTTTATCAAGTGCAGGGTCTTGTTTTGTCAGAGGAAATATAAACTAGGAGATGATGGTATTATTTTTTCAAGCATTTATGTAAAACTGGGCTTAACGGTGTCAGCAGTGCTGTTTCAGTGGTAATGAAGAAGGATATGGTTTCAAATCATATAGAGAGTCCTGCTCTTGTTAAACCAGGTTTCTCTATACTGAGACATAGAGATGTACAATAACGATATACTGTATGTGACAAAGCCACTGTGAGAAACCAGGATATTGCATATAGTTATTTCACTAGTCTAACTGCATTCAGGGCACATAATGTGAAACTGAGATTGTGAATGCTCCACGGTTGACTTTTAGAGATGATGCATGTCAGTTTTCCAATTTCAAATAATGCTGGGTGACGGTCAGCTGCACTACTGACCCCTGACTGAGACTGTCCTGCACTGTAAAAGTTAACATTGAGTGGGCCTGACTCAGTTTTTTTAAGCTTGCCATCACTAGTCATTTTAAATAAGTTACACATACTTTGAGGTCAGAAAATCTGACCAAATCAGTGTATTTGAGTTGGATTAACTTCAAAAAATAATTTGGGATTGTTGTTTTTTGGATAACATTTAACCCAGCAGAATCCCCAGTATGCATTGTTTGAGAGTTAACACTCTCCCAAGACTCTTCTTCTTTTTTAATTTTGAAGATCCCATTCATGGTGGAATCTTTGTGTTTGTAATACATATCAAATTACATCATGGTTGTTTCTTTTTATAATTATGAAAACAAGGTAAACCGTGATAAAGGCTAGTCTTGAATTAAGCTCCTACTGTACAGAGATACATTAAATAAGTGCATCTTACTCAAATAGTGCGTGCTCATTCTAAGCATATAATCATTTCAGAACTGTACACAGTTAAGCTTGTTTACTTATCTTTTTCAACGTAATTGGATTCCTCTTTTTTTTTTTAAGTAAACCTTACTTATGAGAATTTATAGTGTGAATGCATCTCCCAGAAAATGTCTGGAAACAGTGGCACCCTGGAGATGGGCAAACAAACCAGACGCACATATGCAAAACCAACCAGTCACCACCTTTAAAGTCTTTTCTCTTGTAAAAGCAGACCACAATGTTTGAAAAACACTTCTAATTAAGCACAAATCTCACCTCTATGTGGCTTAGCCTAGCTGATTTTGACATCTTTTTATCCTTTTTCTGGTGCGCCTAGCAGCAGTTCACTCATTACTGCTACCGGTGGCCTGCCGCAACTGGTCCAGTGACAATGAAAACCTGCTCACCATTTGGCACAGCAACCAGAACAGACAAAGTTAAACCTGAGGGTACTAAAAAACACTGATGTACCACTGTTGAGTAAGGTTTGTTTTGTTTACAAGAGCTGCCACAATAATACTGTATATTGCTTTATATTATAAAAGGACTGCTGCATTACATATTTTTTCAAGTGATTTTTTCTTTACTTTTTAAATATGATAAATATTGTATCGTGGACTTTTTTTATTGTGGTATTATTGTACCCTAATTTTTTTTTGGTATCATTACACCCCCACATTCCACAGCAGACACACTTCATAGAAACTGAGGATCAGGCAAAGCAATGATTGACTAAATTAAAACTCAAACCAAACTCAAACAGCTGTTTCTTAACTCCCTACATTTTTGTTTCCTACTTGCAAAGCTCCCTCCATTCCTCTATTACAAGCTCCATATTCCATCTCTCCATCCCTCCCACTCCCTGGCCTGGTTTATACCCCATAGCTCAGGGAATTTGTTTTACTTTGATACAAAGGTTGATGAAGAGGAGGGGGAGGAGGAGGAGGAAGAGAGAGATAAAAATGAAAACAGGGAAATGAGAGAAAGCAGAGCAGCAGTTTATGTGCGTCATCTATCAATTAAATTTTCAGCACTATGATATCTTTTGACCTTGATTTTCTGTTGTGGACGTCCATGTTGCTCTACTGTGGGTACATGTAACCTTCTCTTCTTTGTCTGTTCAGCCACGATGAGTATTTCTGCAGAATTTGTGCTTCATGTTTTATTTATTCCAAACAATCCTGAAAATCTTCCTGCACACTTGAATCTCAGAAAGACGGCACTTCTCCATAAATGTCAACCTGTGTTGGAAAAATGTGGAAAAAAATATTGCTCATGGCTAATACATTGACCTGGTTGATATTAAGTGGATGACAGCCTAAAGGTATATCTGAACAGCAAGGATGAGTGAAGCTGTCTCCTTTGCGCAATTTATCATTTACAGTTGCCAAATAAAAAGAAGTTATCAAATTTAAGCAGTTGTTTCCTCAGAAATATTTGTTAGGTTTAGTTTTATGTTAAAAAACAGTTCAGATTTCACATCATTAGCAGATGTTTTAAGGTCTCAAATATCAATAGTGGTGTCACATTAGCGGGTGCATCCCTTTTTTACACCTAGGAGTAAAATATAGTTTCTGTACATGAGCCAGAGTCAGTGGATGTTGAATGCTGAACAGTGACCGTAAAGCTTTCTTGAACTACCTGAAGATTAAATCACATTTATGTTCTACGGAATGGCACTACAAGATAGAGAAGGAAAAATTGCTATGAAGAATTCTCTTATTTATTTTTGCTCTCTTACAAAACTGAACTCACAATGGACAGTTACAACAAGATGAGCAGAACCAGAGTATCATCTTGTTTATTCCATTCTTGTCAAATCCTGCTGCCTAAATTTCACACAGTATGACTGGACCACTGACAGTGTGTGTCAGAGATTTCGGTGTGTTTAGCTAGTAGCAACTAGTAGCACGAGCTGCTGGCCTCCAGCGGAGATGAGTAACCGGCTGCTGAGGTCTGTCAAGCCCACTTCTTTCTAACACCTTTCTAACAAATGATCAGATTTCACCCATATTCTGTAGCCACTAAAGGATTTACATATGCTGTGGTACTTCCCACCACCTGTAAAGAGACTTACTATGTGAAATCAGTTTAGTTTTGTAGGGTGGAGTATTATTTTAACCAAGTTTGATCAAGGATCTTCTTCTTGTTTACTGTCTTTCTCTCTCCCAGTCACACACATTCACACAGAGAAGGATAAGTTAGCAAGAAAATTACTAGACAAATTACTACTACTACTACTACTACTTGTCAAATTCAGATTCAGAGGGGCTTTACTGGTATGAGAGTTTCTTCGAAAAATGTTACTAATGCATCAAAATACAATTTATAATTTTTAGATACTTTACATTACACAGTAACAATAGACTGATGTATTAATTATATGTGCACAGTATATCGTGTGTGTATGTAGGTCATTCACTGTCCTCAGGTTGTAGCACACTGATACATATTGAGCCATGAGATACAGTATGTCCTTGTCTCAATCTCCTAGGAGTCTGTTGAGGGCATTAAGCTCTTTGAAACCTAAAATTACAGAGTTTTAAAATAAATTTTCCTTGAATGTTTTACATTGTAGGAGAAAGTGAATCTTTTTCTCAGTGTCACCTGTTGAACAGTGACCACATATTTCCTTAGCTTTTTATTGCCATGATGTTTTTCCTTTGCCTTCCTTTTTTGATTGCTAATTTGTAGCCACTGAGCCTGCACTTGTTAGGATCTGTCTCTGCTTTTCATCTCTGACAGTAAAGAGATATTTTGCCAATTCATAATCGCTTGGTCGGGCTGTGTTGGCTGCATTATAATTTGGGTTATTCTAATTGGTGTTTGTTTGGAAAGCAGTGTTGTTGTGACACTGGTCAGAGTGTGTCTGAGAGGGGCAGCTAGTCTCAGCACCAGCTGTCATGGGGACTTTTTTCTGGGCTTGGCTCTTGGGTTTGGAGGGAATCTAGGCGGCTAAGGTGATTAGAATTTTTGAGCTCTCTCTTTTCAGTGTTAATTATCAGTGGGTATCTGTCTAATTCTGCTGGGTGTCTATCTCGAACTGATGGCTGATATAATGCAATGGGCTGGATAACACTATCAAATATTTTAAACCATATCTTTCTTTTTCTCTCTCTGTCTCGACCTTATGTCAGTCTGTTTTCTTGTAATGGAATTTCACTTTTTGGTGTTGATTGTTTCTTTATGTTTTTGTGTGTCTGCACTATCTAGCTGATCCTAAATGTTGTGTGCTTGCTCATATTTTTGGAGGGTGTGTTTCCAGGTTGGATATTGTTTGTATGTGCAGTTAAATGTTATACACAAATGCAGTGTTTTTGAAATTGTGCATTTGGTCGCATGTGTATATATGAGTGTTTTGGTGTAGCTTTCACCCTTCACTGAGCGCAACACCCATGGGCTCAGTTTCTCATCCTGCTTCATGTCACAGTTTAGCTGGTGACAACACACCCTGGTTTTCTGTTGTCAATATTTATCTTACAGCAGCAAAGTCGACCAGTCATACACTCTCTCACATATGGCATACAAATGTTGCCAGACAAAATTTATTTTCCAAAATACACCTCTTAAAGGATTGTATCCTTAACAACAGTGAGTCAGTCTTCAGCCTCAAATGTGTCTGCGACCCAACAGCTGGATATGCAACTGTGAATGTGATCATGTCAGTTCAAAAATGCTCCTGAGATACAGTGACTGTGTCAGACAAACTATCCCTGACTTTGTGCTGCTCAGTGGCTGACAGGAGACAGTTTGGAGCATAAAACAGCTTGTTGTTCATGGAGCCATCTAATTTTTAAATGCAAGCAAACACGTTGCCCAATTTCTAAACATGAAAAAGCATTTGACCCTGATATCACTCACTTTCTGGTGGTGTTCAAGTTTATTTGCAAATACTTTTGTAAAACATTGGAACCAACAATTAGGGCTTATCCCTACCCCTTGTTTTTGAGTTAACCTTCAAAACAGAGTTACAAGGAGCGGTGGTCAAAATCTTCTATGAAATGGAAATGACAATGGTTACGTAAACAGACATGATGAGGTGCTGTTGGAAATTTTGAATCACACAGTGCTGTCTTCAGCTGTGGTGATTTCTCTTGTATGGTCTATCACCGCTGGTTTGCAATTTTCAACAGCAAATAAGAAAAATGCAAAGGCAAAGAAGTGTGAAGGCTGTACATAAGATATACTTGCAGAATAACATCCTACACCTTGAAAACTGAATTAAAGTAAGAGCACAGTGTCGTACTCAGTTTATTAGGCTATAAAGCCACACTTTTTACAAACATAATCAGTTTCTGGTTTCACTCAAAATTGATTTTTCATTTTAAATTGATTGAATTGACCAAGACCTGTTGGAGACTGACACTAACCTGATGATGGAAGTGGAGCCCAATGAGCAATCAGTCGGTGTCTATCTCATTTAGACCATCTCCTGTCCATACACAGACTCCTGAAACTTCTCCTTTCAAACTGTTTCTTTCATTTCCCCTTGTTTGCCTGCCAGACTGGAAGAAAGACCAGTGCACTGGACAAGTGCCTCAACCTCTAAGGGGTATTCAGACATACAGTACACAAAAACACGCATACACACACTAAGCCACATTATGTGGCAACAATCAACAGCCTATTATTTACAGTCTGCTGGTGACAGCACACGCCACTGTATACTGATCTGGAGCATGTGTGAGTATAAATGTAGGGTTTCAGTCTCTTTGGACACTAGAGACAAGGGAAAGTGTTCTTGGTTAAACTTTCCTTTATAGACATGCATTCTATTCTGTTCGTGATTGGACCTGCAGAAGTGAACAAAACACTCGGAGGAAAGACAATCGTACTGTACAGCGGGGGGCTGATTTCAAACACAGCGCTCCTCCTCAAGTGCCACTACAAAGGCCATACACATTACCTAAGTACCGTTTCAGTCACTTATTTAGTTGTTTAGTTAGTTTGCTTTTATTGATTTCCTGAAGCTCTAATAAAAATGTTCATTTTCTCCAGACATGTATGTGTATATAATCTCTATGGGTCCATTTGAAACCCAGTTTTTCAACTGTATGTTACGCTCTTGCTTTAGTGGATCAAAATGAAGCTGAATGTACAAATCTCACACCACTGACAATAGGGGCTCCACCGGGAGATGTTCAGGGCCAGTACCTTGTTCAGAAGCATCATTAACTGACGAGGGAGCGTCTCTTGTTCCTTTAAGTTGAATTGAATTTCCTCAAGAGTTTGGGGATTTGAACACCTTGTCTGTCATTAACCTTTACTGCTTCCAAATGGATACTTAAACGTTGTCCAACATTAGATCAAGGCTGTGGATCTGACACAAGTTGCTAAAAATAGCAATTTGATTACAGTTTTAAGTTTTTCCTGATGTGTTACAGTATAAATTTATTTTGAGTTGGAGCATCCACAGTGCCCATATACTGCCTTATGCAAAAGTTGAGGAAGAAAGAGCAGTGAGTCAGGCAGGGAAACCAAAATAACAGTGACAATAATTTTCTGCACATCACTTTGTCGTGACAGCCAAGGACTGGCAGCTTCATGTTCATACGGTAATAAGGAACCTCCACTCGCTGCATTTCTCTATGATTAGATATACTTGTTTTGGTGGCATTAAAGCATGTGGGGGAGCCACATGTGGTTGCTATGAAGAGTTTCAGCCTGTTTAACACATCTAAATGTGTTTGTCTTCCTAAATGTCAAGAAGTAGTACATTTTGATGTCACCCCATGTTAATTACTGAGTTAACAGGAAAAGTGTGAATGTGTGAGCAGTGGTTGATTAAGCACACTTGCTGGAGGGTAACTGACGAGCCCTGAGGGTGTAGCCAAGATAGGTAGATACAGTAACTACCGTCTGTCTTTAACACAAGTAGCTTCAGACTGTATGGAGTTTATGGATGAGTCGGTTTTATTGAGGGACTAATTCAAAGTCATTCTTTTTAAAGTATTGACTAAGTGAAGCACTGAAAAGGTCAAATGATCACAAAAATGAATAAAAAGGACTTTATCTTTCTTTGTAAATTCACATGTAAGGTTCGTGCATCTGCCAGGATACAGATATCAATCTGCTTAATTTGGATTATATAACATTTCTAACCATTTGATTTCTATCAGTGACATAATGTTACAGAGCTCTTTGGCCTTTATTTTTCTGAACCATCTCCATTAGTCCAACATCACATACACATAATGAGTGCACTAGATTTGCCACTTCTGACTGTTGCAGCCAATTAGAAACTTTAATCCCGGCCTTGGTGTGGTATCATTGCCAGTCAATAGTGCATTTAAGTGTAACTCAGGGCAGAACGGGTAATTAATTATATTTAAGATGCATTTTTTGGTCTGAAAATACTGAAAAAAGATTGTAGCGAATGCCTTCTGTTTCTCACACCCCATCTCTGTTCTCCAGTGATCATTGTTTCTACTGATGAGCAGTCTTTGTCAATCAATAAGATCTCTAGTAAGAAGTCCTCTATTGATTATACAGCCCAGATGAGATGGTTGCTGAACAAGAGAAAGAATGGAGAGAAGTGGGAGACAGAGAAAGCACCAACTGTCATAAGGGAGTCATAACTCCTTTCCCTTCAACTCCCTCCCTTTCCTCCCTTGCATTTGTACTTTGCAAGGAGGAAGCCAGACTTAGTAAAATACATCAAAGGCCATCCGAAATGTTTGCCTTTTTCCGTGCTCCTTTTATTAAAGTAAATGTGTGATGAAGGGACAAAGACAGGAGACGGGAGGAGGAGATAAGATTAGAAGGTCGGGGGAAAGTAATGTGGAGAAAAAAGGCAAAGGGAAGGGTGAGAATAAGAGAGAGGAAAGGGCTGACAACTTCTCTCCATAGCCTTTATCACTCTGATTAGGTATGAGAAAGAAACCTACAACCTTAGAAGGTCAAATATGAATCCCACACAGGCCACCATCGCATGCTTCAGCATGAAAAATGGTGTAAATATTGATAAAAAAAGAGCAATATCAAACTTCTTGTGATGATAAAAGGGGCATAATTTACCCAGATATTTTGCAACGGCATGCTAAGAATGTCTTGATTCTTTCACATGCTAACATGTCATGTTTGTTATGTTCATTAATTAAAATTAGCAAAATGATGAGCCAGTAGAAAACAGTAATTGGGCTAAAAATACCCTGAAGTTAAGTCAATTAGTCTGGATACAAAATAAAACCTCCTGCCTCTCATTTGTGAGAAGTGAGAGGTGTTGGGCGAAAGAGAGGAGAGGAGATAAGATGAGGCAAAGCGGGCAAAGAGGTGATGAGAAGAACGGAAGAGAGGTGAGCAGAAGGGGTGAGAGGAAACAGACATGACAAGAGCAGAGGAAACAGGAAGGAGGAGGAACATAAGCCAAGAGAGAGCGAGACAGAGAAAGAGCAACTGCAGCAGTATTGTTAATTGAGAGGCAGACATGATGCAGAGAAGGAGAGGGCGGAGAATGGACCAGAGAGAGAGAGAGAGAGAGAGAGAGACTGCAGTGAATGATGTGAGACCAAAAGCAGAGGACAAAGAGAATCTTTTTCTTATCTTCTGTGTGTCCTCCCTCTATCCTTCTCCACCTACTCTGTTCCACCATCTCTCTCTCTTTTTTCTTCTTGCCCTTCACCTGTTGTCACTTTCCCAACAGGCAACTGTATTTCGAATACATGTGATAATGAATAACACTGACTGGCCTCACTAATCTTTTAATGGGAAGGTTTGAAATGGAGAAATGAGTCACTGTTATTCAGACACATTCACCATACACATTCTTACACTTGTGCGCTGTGTGTGCGTTCGCATTCTGGTGGGCCCTTTCCCCCCTTTTTGCTTTATATTGATCACCATCAGTTTGGCATTCACAGCCCTTCAGTGGATAATTAGGATACACCGCTAAGTTAATGTCTTCCTTTCTCGGGTTTTCGTCTTAATGGCTTTGCGAGAAAGGTATATTAGCACTGGCCAGAGAAAAGACTCTCAAATGGTTTTCAGTTATTGTAAATTTTCTATAAAACAAGAGCTGCAAGCAACAGTTAAAGAGGCCAAATATACATGAAGATGTTGAGGGAAAAGATGGCGTGACATGAATTATGAGAGAAACAGCTGTGTTCATTTTCAGTTGGCACATATAGGCTACAGGATCTGGATATTCTACTGATGCCATAAATCAAAGGGATTAATCATTTGTCAGTAATATAAATTAAAATCTTTAATTATAAAGACTTGCCATGTAAAGCCAAAAAAAAAACCACAGTGTATATTGCCTGCATTTGTAAGAAATTGATTTTCTGTGGTTTGTAGCGACTGACATACAGGTGTTTGATTAATATTATTGTAATAAAGATTTGATCACTTACTGCAAAATGTGAATGTTTAAAAGAATGACTGCGGACCTGTCTGTGGGCATTGTGGGTATTGTCTGTCCATCAAGAAGAGTGAGACTGTGAAAGTCAATATGCTAATGTTAGTTGTATCACTGTGATATTGATTGTTACTTCAAGATTGTGTATGCCAAAGGTGGTATGAGGAAATAAGGCATCTGTGCTCCTGTTGTTCTGTGTCACCCCAACATATTGTAGAAGCAGAAAGTTCTGATGTGCTAGTGTCCAGACATCATGAGGTGTCCCAGGTGCATCACTTGTTATTTACTATGACGCAATATATGAAATAGAACAATTGGTTGTCACTTATTTTTTGGTCGCGAAGCCCTGTGACATCAAGTCAGGTTATTATTGGGCTTAAATGGTTTGGGCTGAACCCAGCATCAAATACTCTATCGTCTTATTTTTCAAGTAAGGAAACTTAGTGAAATTTGAGGGTTAAGAGACATAGTATTAAAAATGTGGAAGATGAAAAATAATAGTAAACAGTTCCAAAGCAAGAGTGCCAGTGTGCATGACTGTATTTTAAAGCAGGAGATACATCTTTGGGGACACTTTTTCTCCATTTTGTTTTAAATAAAATGAAACGGAGCCAGGAAGATATTTCTTCCTCTGTGCTAAGTGCGCCCTGCTCATATCTGTGCAGCCCTGTAAATGTGAGTAATTACATTTAATAACATAGTCACTGCTGGCGCTCTTAGCCACAATGACTTACAGTAAGTAAAAACAATGGATCTGGTTAACATTCTCATATCACCATTACTGCTACAAAAGACATGAACATTACCAGTGAAATGGCTAGTATTCTAGTCTAATGACACCAGCGGTATATGATTCATTATGCCCCTGCTGCGGCGATAGCCTGGGCCAGAGGCATTATGTTTCCTGGTTGTCCGTCTGCAGGGCCAGAGGCATTATGTTTCCTGGTTGACCGTCCGCATGTCCCATTCTTATGAACGTGATATCTCAGGAACACCTTGAGGGAATTTCATCAAATTTGGCACAAGTGTCCACTTGGACTCAATGATGAACTCATTAGATTTTGATGGTCAAAGGACAAGGTCAGTGACCTCATGTCAGCAGTGACGTGCGGTGAGGTTGACAGCTGGTGAGGCACTGACTCTTTTACAGTCAGATTTACAAATACAAATGAACCGTTAACAAATTGTGTGTTAACAAACAATGCATTATGTTTTATATCTCATATCAGCATTCTTCACACAAACGTGACCCATATTTAATTTGAGGTTAAAATTTATTCCAGTTGAGCTTATTTCTAACTAGAAATAATAAAAGTTTATGGTCTTACCTTTACTTGTACATTTTTTTTTTTGATAAGGCGGATTGTAAAGGAAATATAAACAAGCACGAAGAAGATTGTAGGTAGCGCAAGAATCTGTGGGCTCACTAGCGCCCTCTGCCTTGAGGCAGGCGTACTGTTTGCCTCACTGAGTAACTTGTTTACTGGGTTTTATGGTTAATCTGCGAGCCTAAACACGTTACAGAACTACATTTTATACATCATCCAGATTATGGCAAGGCAGATCATATAATCAGAGTGTTTGACAGCATTTTATTAGCGATATATAGAGGGACAGCGACACGCTATTTGCATCGCATACAGTTTGTGAGGATTACACGATCCACCGAGAGGCACAGCAAAGTGCTGCCTCATCGCGCATCTCCTCCATGTATTTGAACGGGACATACGGAAATTCTGCTATTCTTTATTGAAAAAAAATCCTTCAACATCGGATTCGAACGGCAAAAGGGCCTACAACACACACCAGCCTACAAATATTAACATTTATTATATTTTATGGTTAACTTTTCTTTCTTTTCAAGAATGACAGGGGAGGCTCTGCCTCACCTGCCTCCCCTGACCGCACGTCACTGCACTTCAGTCCCATACCCGTGAATTTGACTTGTTGGCAGAGGCATAGAATGGCAAAGCGGTAGTTCTAGTTTTAGTATTAGCATTGGACAAGCATGGAGAAAACCAGTAGACTGTGGTGTTTGGGTGAGTAACTGTCATATCTCTATTGTCTTTCTTTTTTCTTTTATACTATTTGATCTCTCTTTCTGCTCTCACTTACTTTATCCTTCCTCCCTTGATTTGTGGCTTCTTCTCTTTGTTATACTGAAGTAGAAAAATGAAGTATGTCCAGTCAAAGAACTTACAGGGCTGCAATATATATTTATATATGTGCTAAGCAGAGGTGCAAAGTAACTAAGAACATTTACTAAAGTACTGTTCTTCAGTGCAGTTTTGAGATATCTGTACTTACAGCAAGTATTTTCATTTTCTGCTACAGTACTTCATACTTTGACGTCACTACATTTCAGAAAAAAATGTTGCACTTAGTACTTACTAAACTTACTGTATTTGGTAACTTTAGTTACTAGTCACTTTTTAGAATGAAGCTTATAAAACAAAATACAGTATAATTTGTGGGGCGACTGTGGGTCAGCGGGTAGAGCGGTCATCTCCCAACCGGAAGGTTAGAGGTTCAAATCACAGTGCCTGCAGTCCACATGTTGAAGTGTCCTTGGGCAAGACACTTGAACCCCCCAAGTTGCTCCCAATGGTTAGAGCCATCAGTGTGAGTTGGCGCCGCAGATGGCTGCCTTGGTTCTGTACCGGAAACAAATTCCTTGTGTGTAACATACTTGGTCAAATAAAGGTGATTATTATTATGATCATAAGATGTATTCATCCTTAACCACTAGCCTAACAGAGGCAGTGTAGAAGTTGCAAAATACTTAGCAGTAATTCAAATTATAAGCATATAAGGTGGTTAAAATAAGCTCTGCCTTCATCAGCTGCAACAATAAATGTAATGTGCACAATAATTATTATCGAATAATGTGATGTACATCAATATAAACTGTGGCATTTTGCTCCCCATGACCCTATTCAGGAATAAGCAGTATAGATAATGGATGGATGAATGTAATACTTTTACTTTTGCTGCTTTAAGTATATTTTGATGCTAATGCTTTTGTACTTTTGCTTAAGTGACATTTTGAATGCAGGGCTTTTATTTGAATACTGTTGTATTCCTACCTTTACTTAAGTAAACAATCTGAGTACGTCTTACACCACTGGTGCTAAGTTTTTATGTGATTCTATATTTGTCTGTGCATGCCGAGTACAGGAGACACTATATATTTATTATTTACTCACTCCCACTCAGTGGACTTTATAACAGCATTATGAGATTACAGTCAGAAAAGATTTTGCAGAGTATATTAATTATGCTGCTGCTGAAGAATTGTTGCCATCTTTTATTTATCATTTCCCTCTGTTTATTTTGTGAATTTGTAATGTATTGCACAGCTGACACTATCTCTCATGTATGCAGAATACTTCAGCACCCTGGGAGACTGAGGCAAATCATCAGTAATACATTGTGGATGCCAGAAATGTAGCACCACAGGGAGCATTAACCAGATTTTGAGCACTTCTGAACATCATATTGTCAAATTAACTGTGATACCTTGCTATAGTAACTCCAGACAAATGAGACCATGGTGAAGACTGCCCATAGACTCTTTCAAAAGCATTAACAGTCCTACAGCAGTTATTTGACACACTTGTATTTTCTTGTTCTTGTCTGAATGAACTGCACATTTCCATCAACACTGACCACCAGCAACAGAGTGGACAGGCTGATGATGAAGCTTAGAGCTTTTGAAAACAACCCAAGGATGTTTATAGTGGCAGTGAGCTCAGACAGTGAAGGTTGCCTGTTTTTAGCCTTGTAAAGAAGAGCTAGTGCAGCTTTGCTCATTCTTGAGTTCTAAGATAACCCAGCAGGCTCATTTGTAAAAGATACTTGGGGACCAACTTCTGAGACTGTATTTGGAGCAAAAACATCCTGACCTACATGTTAAGCATGGTTTTCCTACTACACCTTGACAGATTTAAGGTAGAACAAGAAATGGGAGGGAAAAAACATAGGTCGCACAGCAAATCCTCCAAATTAAACAACACAGGATCAGTTGGTCCAGGCACTACAGGTAACACACTGGTGATCTGCCACTTCCAGCAGCAGGATTTGAGTTGTCTCTCCACATTTGCCTGTCCCATGTTGAAAAGTGGTTTGGTTAAGCCAGGTTTCACTAGTCAGGAATACGCCTATGGGTGAGGATGGTGGTGCTGCTGGTGAGGGAGGAAATATCTTTGAACTCTGTTGAAGTTGATGCTTGGTGACCGTTAGAGCAGTTTGGGGAAGACTTCCAAAGACTCTACGTGGCTCTCGGGCATGGCAGATCCCCCATATGGAAGCAGAAAACCAGCAGTATTTCAAGGTATATAGCAGGAAGAGGTGTGTGCTTAGGGGAATGGTCCAGCTCCTTAATTTTCAATGTGCATCTCCATTTAAAAACAAAAATGACTTGTTAGGGAAAAAACATGCTTTGGACTAAAACAAGGTTTTGTTAAGGTTCAGGAAACACTGGACTTTGGGTTAAAATTACTGCTTCATTAATATGAAGGGGCCTTCGTTGTCATGGTTACAATAAAAAAATGATTGGTTAGGGAACAGTCTTGGTCATGCTTAGGGAACAAAAAGCAGTAATGATGTGCCATTGGAAACAAGGAACAGAGATCTCCTGATGTTTTCTTGACCTGTTCATCCACGCTGACCTCCCACTGTGGACACTCCACAGTAAAGTCCCCTGACTTCCTCTAATTACTACGGCCCCTAAAGGACTTTGTATCTTGAATGCAAGCGTAAGTCTGTTTTTCTTGGGAGGGCAGTGTCTCATTCAAGCACATGATGTTGGGTTAGTGTGTGAGGATAGAAAGTGGCTCACACATGATTAGCATTTTAGGTAGAAGCCATATCATCTCTCCCATGTTTGACTAAGTCTTATAAATAATTAGAACGATGTATTTTCATCACATCATCTTTTCACATTTTGAACCTTACTTAAATGCATTTGGGAACATTGCCAGATGATGTGCATGTCACACCGACCTGCTATGTTCCATTTGCCATAATGGCCATATTTGAAACTTAAAATCAGGACATGCGGGATCATAAAGTTATATAAGTGACTCTTTTCTGTGCTGAATTTTGCTTAGTTGTGTTTTACTGTTCATAAAGCATGATGGCAATCTTGCTTTGTGTGACTAATAGGCTTTTGAAACACCAGTTAATACATCAGCTCAAAAAAGTGATGATGTACAAGAAAAGGGGCTGATTGAGTTTTATTTTTGCTTAATTGTGCACTATTGTTCAAGAACCACAGAAACATTTTTGTTGATGCATTCGTTTTTTTCCATTTATGCAAGTGAAGTGAATATTGAGCAAAGTCATTATATTTGCATTGCTCCTGTAGTTTGTTTAAAAGAGCATCTTTTTTAAAAAAAATCTCAGATTAATACTTGATTGCTCAGGCAATGCAACACGCACACACAAGCCTGGCTGGGTGCTGTAAACTCTGTATGTTGCTGTGACACAGACATGAGACATTCTTTTGTTTCATTTCTGCTTAATTGCTTGGTATTTATTTTTCATGATGCCCGGTGGGGATCCTGCTGATCTAATAACACTTGTTAGACATGAATACACACATCTGTCTGTCCATGTGACCACGGGGATGCTTCACAGTCAACAATAAATATCTGATTTTCTTTTATGTAATTACTTGCTCTTCATGGTTCACAAAGCCTGATGGCACAGAAGCAAGTTGATTGTTCGGTACTTAAAAAGGACATTACAGCGAGCACAATGGTCATGGTGATGTTTTTAATAGACTTTGTGACTTGTATTGTTCTTTTTTCTTCTTACGTGTGAAATAGAATTAAAGTGTGATTGTGTGTTTTATGAACATTACAAAGCTCTTTGACTGTAGGAAACAGAACAGTAATGATTTAGTTGTGGATGTTTGTAGACATGCAAACTAACCGGGCCTTTTTCTCCCTAGCATTCTTGCTGATCATCTCTTTGCTCCAAGCCAAAATACATGATTCAGCAGTCATTGTGATTACTTTGTCATTATTGCACATCTGTCAGAAGCAGAAGAGCTGATTCCACCTAATGCTTCCCGATACATTTTAATTATTAATGAAGCTTTATGACATTCTTGCTTTCTTGATATTGACAGTTAGGGATGTTCGAGTTGCTGACAGGCGCTGTAACTAGCGTTGCACCAAACAGCAATATCAGAGGGTTTTTATTACCAGAAAGACTGGCGGATCAGGGTTTTGATGAAGTAAATATTCATTCTTTTTTTTTGCTGTGTGGTAAAGATTATGATTTGATAGCCCAGTAAGATGCTTAAAGTACAATTGTTAACATCGGGCATAAAGTAAATATTTCTCTTAGAGCATAAGTCCTTTTAAATCAGACAAAGTAACACTAAACTCAAGTCTTTTTGAATCTTATTTCCATATTGAATGCATGACAAGAAGAGATTCACTGTAGTGTTCACTTGCAATGGTCTTTTTGTTGAGACCAGAGAATGCACTTTGAGCACTTATCAGTGGGAACAGAGCCACAAAACTAACATTGATTACACTTGAATTTGACTGCTTGCCCATTTGACCTGATTATAATGGCAATAATAATTTATTTTAGGAAGAAAGTACTATTAATGGAAGCTCCTGGAAGCGGACACACTGCATATGAACATAAGAATAAGGTGGTGTTCATTGTGGCAGCCATTTTTGGTTTCATTTGTCTGAAATGCTTTGGGTTATACCCAGTTTTGCCCACTTTAGTGTTACAGTTTACTGGGATGCTGTTAGATTGTAGACCAAAGTCTCCTCTGGAATCAAGGACAAAGTTTATCTTAATTATAGAGTTTCACATGGTTGCATCTATCAAGAGACAGTTTACACTCCTCTTTATATGCTAATTAGAGTTAAGTAGCCTTTTTTGCCCTCATAATTCCACATAATCAGTATTAAGGTAATTATTATATTAAGGATGTTGTATAACAAAATGGACTTTCTACAAAAGAAAAACAACTTTATGCTCTTTTGTAATTGCACTTGATCTGTCTTTTACACAGCTGCATGTTTGCCTAAGGATTTTGTATAATTTCTTATTCAGTGGGATGCAAGTTCATAGACTAAAGCAAGTTAAGACCAACTACAGTGAATGTGTTGCTCCATCCCAGAATGCAGAAAGCAGAAAGCTGGACTTCACCAATAATGTCTTATTCTTCTGCACTTTTTCCTCTTGCACTTGGAATTTTAGCGTGAAGACATGTGTCTCTTTCACACACACAGAGTACACTTATACTAACTCTCAGGATACTAGATTCCTAGAAGGTGTGAGACAATGACAGTCAGAGGATGACTGGCCCAGCACAGTATCACTGAGCTGACACTCTGATAATTACATGCCAGTCTCACACATTCTCATTTCCGCAAACGACACACACAAACACATCGTGTGGGCTGGGTTCATAGATGAAGCATGCGCATGCACATATCACAGAAAGCCAAGACTGCTTGTGCTCAGACTATTACATGACATACTCTTTGCACACTAAAACAAAGATCAGTGTGGTTTCGGTGGAAACCAATTTTGACAGCATTGCATACACACATGCACAGTGTATTTTCCACAGTGCGCCTCTCTCCAAAATTTTAACTGTGATCATTTACTAGCAGAGGTCTCATCAAACTTTAACCAAGCAGCATGAACAACTTTCAATGTAGTAAAACATCACAGCTAGGTAAACTTGGACTACCCACACACATACAGACAGTGTATGTAGACTCAACACAAACTGTAGATGTGTATACACATACATGTATGAAACACAAAAACTGGACAGATGAACTCACTGTTTCCTTTTGAATCAAATAAAAGCTACAGTGTAATTTAAGGAAGCGTAGCATGAAACTCCAAATCAATCCACTCTGTTCTGCCCAGCACTCCCTCTCCCTGCTCCACTATGCTTTACTACGCTCCGCCACTCTCTGCCCAGCTCTTCAGATATTTGTCATTATGAAATGACAATAAATGAGAATGCAACAAAACTTACTGATGAAGCAAAAATAACTGAAAATCTCTGATTGGTTAGAGAAGTCAATCCTGCTCAAACCCTTTTAAGAGCTAATATCTCTGTACTGCTGCCAGTCATGTTCAATGCGTTTGGGTCACAGGAGGCTTCGACAGCACCTCTCTACATTAAGACAAGTTTGGAGCTGATTTCTACAACAGAAATGTTTGGAGAAAAAGTTCCATATTGTAGCTTTAAGATAAAGTAAATGAAAACACACAGACTTGTTCAGCACAGTAAGCACACATGTCTCATCAGCTTGTGTGTATTTGAATTGTTTTATTGCCTGAATGTTTGGTGCCTGTGCATAACTCAAGCTCTTATTGTTTCAGTTCCTCCCCTCTTCCTCTTGTTTTCCCCCTAAAAGCTAAAGTATTTTTCTTTCTGTCTCTGCCACTCTATCTTCCTGACCCACCTGCTTCTCATCGGCCGAGGAGGAGGCGAGGAGTGCGGGTGAGATCACCACTCCTGTGCAGTGATTGGTGATTTCCTGTCTGACGCTCAGCCAATAGTGTGTCAGTGCCCCATTAAGAGGGCATATCATTAATCACCACTAAACGCATTCACCCGGAGGCTCCTTCATGACTTTATTGATGCTTGGCTCTTTCGAAGCCCACTGGCCCCCAGTCTGTGACTCAGGAGAGAAGATATGATTGGTTGTTCCAGAGGTAAAGGTGGACATCCATTGGCTGCCATGATCAATGCAGGGTGTCTCAGGAAATGAATGACGGCCACACCTGTCAGCTTATTCATGCTCACTGGCTTCAAGGCGCCTGGTTGAAATGTGACGTGCTGGGCGAGGTTGGCAGTTTTAGTGCTGCTTTTGAGTGTCATTGTTTTTACTTTTACTTTTTAGAAGTTTTCCCACAAACTAGTCAATAATTGATGTGAACTGCACAAACCCTGTGGGTCACTGTGTGTAATAGGGAGCTTTATGGGGCTCATGAATCTTAGAAGTAAAGATGACAAAACAATACTGCTTGGTAGCCATTCACTCATTAAGATCATGCTCCAGTGTGGTTTGTTTTGTTGATGACGCATCTGATATTTAAAATTTATTTGATGGGATGAATTTTTTGACATTACTTAGCCTCAGTAATGTCAAAAAACTTGTGTTAGTGCAACATGAAAAAAGTTGATAATAATGATTTTGTTTTCCCAAGACTAACATCAGCGTGTTTAAGCATCAGAGGACAGCGTAGGCTATTTTTTTCCAGACATTCGATACATTGCGTTTCCGCAATTGGAACCTAACGAGGGGTATACCACATACCTAGCCCAGCATAACCTCCCAGGTTGACGCAACACCGTCATGATTTGTTATTCGACTGTATTTTCTCTGTGTCCATTTCTGTTTAGAGGAGGGAGGGGCTGCACTCCTCTCACACACATAGCAGAGAACAGACAATGTCAAGCATCTCTCCATTAGTGCAACACTCAGCCAGTAAGGCAGAATGTATATGAACAGTTTATCAAACAGCTGTTGAACAAGCAGAACACAGATTTGCAGAAATGTGATAGCTGCTTCGCTTTCCTTGCAGGCCACTCCCTGAAGTCCCCGTTTTACCCCTAAACTAATGAGTGAAGTCCTCATTTTATCATAAACCAGTGAGTGTGTTTACAGACTATGTTAGCCAATCTGCATGCATGCACCCCATCCCTCCTCGTGTTCCTGGAACCTGTAGAAAGAATTGGCTGAGTCCAACAAACCTAACTTTAGTATGGCCTCCTGAGGGGTGCCAAAATTTTGCTCCCCAAATGCACCTCCATTGTGGTTTGAGGGCAGTGGAAACATTTGCAGCGTTACTCGGTTTGACACGTTTCGTTAGGTTCCTATACCTGAAAAACCACTTTGCTTTCTATGCAGTCTGCCAAACAGAACTATAGTTTCTATAATGTGTTGGGAGATGTAAAGAGGAGGCAGGACCGTGCATCAATGCACATCTTTTCCTGCCACCTGCCTACAAATATTCCGCGCTCCAGTTGCAGAGTACTTTAGTTTCTTGTAAATTCACCCGCCCTACCATTCTCTGCCTGTATCTTTCTCTGTCCTCTTCTCTGCCTTTCTGCCCTCCTATACCCCTCCTCTTCCTTCCTACTGTTTTCCTGCGTCCCATAGGGGATCAGCCACACCCGAGAGTCATGAGGATTCCTACCTCAAAGACGCTCCAACAGACACCAAGCAGTGTCTGCCCAGGCCACACACAAGCACATCTCACCCTCATCAACATCAACTATAGGAGTGGTCCTGACTAGTGAAATCACCTTATTTGCCTCATGAAGTGGGTCACGCACTGCTGCATCTGCTGACAGTGGTAGTAAATGAGTCAGATCAGCAGGCCTAACAACAATAACTAGCTTCCCCCTGATTTTAAAACACCAGTATTAGGGAAACTACTTTGAGAATGTAGCTTTGCAAACTATCAATTACTTCACACTGGAATAAGTTAAACCACATTAAATCTACTCTAGAGAGAAATGTAGTTGTCAGTTTTGTAACATCTAACTTGTCCAGACTTGAGCTTACACCTTTTAGACCATATGAACAGCCTGAGCACTGGTCTAAATGGACTTGTCTTTACCACTACTCAGAGCAGGATCGCTTGTTTGTACAACACATGAGGAGCCTCTCAGTGTCCTTATCCAAAAGGCAGTTAGGGTTAGAGAAGCAATGGTAAAATACAAAAAAAAAAAAAAAAAATCATTCCTTTCCTTTTATGGGCCAAAATTATTTGTATTTGCAGCAGTTAACTACACACACATAATGTGATTAAAGTACTAGTTTCACTATATGTAGTTCACTATTTATTATGAAATAAAGAAAAACAAATGAATAAAACATGACAGGTGTAAATCAGTCATATCAGTGTGGTTGAATGTAGGTGTTGAATGAAAGCAAAGCACCAAACATGCCCAACAAAGTCCTAAACCACACACCAAATGACTAGAGACTGCAGCATTTAACCCCCGCGGAACAGCAGACTCAGGTGCTCCCAATCCGTAATCAGGTCACTTCTCCCCACACACATAGACAAGTAAACAGACACCCTAGGCAGGATTGTCAGCTGCTGGTATCTTCACTTTGGTTTAGCATATTGTCTTTAATGTTATATTAATACAACAGCTTCTCTTCACATCATCATATTTAAACATAGCTTTATATTGTGGATTTACTAGCCTGGATTACTGCCACAGGCCAGTGATCTAACAGAGACAACTGCAGTTTTTCTTTTGTAGTTGGAAGTACTGCGGTGTGACAGGACAAGTAAAGGTTACTGGAAAATGTCCTACAATGATCAAGGAACAATTGTTGGGTGATTTGATCTGCAAAGGGAATTTAGTTGAGTATCATTATGGAAGCATGCCAAAAAAACTTTAAGAAAGGACACTGAAAAGCCAGTCAACCACTTTAGGGGCCACATAGTCACTGCACAGGGTTAGAACAAGCCTGTTATCTTTATACCTTTACATTTTTTTTATCTTCCCAGCTGATGCTGATGTTCAACCAAAGGATAGTGAAACAAATACATTTCCTGGTTTTAGCTGATTCTGGTCTGACCTTCATTCTGTATCATCAGATGTTTTTATTCCATAAAGCCACCACCATACACCCCTGTTAAATCCCAGTATGTTGCATTTGGTTTTACAGTGGACTCAAAAATGGCTGAAGCTGATGCTTACAATGTTGATGTCTAACCTATATGTTAAAAATACCAAATGGTGGCTGTTTAGTTCTTTCAGTTCCTGGGCTGAAATTACTCATTGTATAATTCAGCTGATCATTTAGCAGCAACTCTCCATAGGAAGTTAGTGTTTGCTTTCAGTCCAACTGGCACAGAGGTTTTGGCTTATACCCGTCTGTTACTGTTGTCTTGACTGTGCCACCATATGGCACTCAGGTGTGTGTGTGTGTGTGAGAGAGAGATGTAACGAAATTTTAAATATGCAAAAATCATCTGTGTGTTGATGACTTATTACTCATAATCACATTTTAGTCACTCTTTCTTCACCTTTTAGCAGTTAAGACCACATGGCTGACTTTAAACTAATTTACCCTGTTTCCCCGAAACAATGCTGGGGAGTGTGTTTGCATGTGAGGAACTGTGTTCAAGCAGACACAAATCCATTCTGGCCCTCTGACAGAGGGTAAGCTGCAGTGTTTTGTCAAGCAGCAAATTTGTTGAGATCTCAGGGTTAGTGCTGTGTGACTCAGCTAGACCCTGAGGAGGAAAATATGAGAGGCCCATACACCCATGTAGATTCTAGCTTTTGTCTCCAGCAGCTTGAAAATAGAAATGGTTCCTATAACAAAGCAAATGCTCTTTCAGTACTCATCTTTGCATGTCTCATAGGCAGGCCACGAGGTCTAGGTGAGACCATGCCAGCCGAATTAGTTGTCTTTTTCTAAATCTTGTGATGGTGTAACAGTTTATTTGAATTTGAGTTTTATTTAATAAAATTCCCCACTTTATGAAATGTAATGTAACTCTGTGTTAGGATCGCTCTGGTAGGGAGGTGAGCGAGTAAAAAATGATGGACCCAGGTAGCTGACTTCGGTGCAAAAAGTGCTCCATTTATTTATAGTGACAATAACAATTATGTGTACAACCAGGTGAAGGAATACGGAGCAGAACCGGGTGTCGAGCGGCAGAAATGGAAAACATACAGTCAATGATGTGATGATAAGGAGGAGGCTGGGCTGCGGACGCTGGGATTCACTCCTGGACTGGTCGTGGTGGATGGTTGCTGAGGAGACTGAGTCACAGAAACAGTTAATGGGAGACTGTGCATCGACCTGCGTGGTGGAGTGATGTGGAGTTGAGGAGGTCCGTGGTCCAGAGAAGCGATAGAGGCTGGGAAGATAAGACACGGGGCACAATGCAGGAACAGAGCTGGGATGAAGAACGTGAGCAAACACATATAGTAGACAAAAACAATAGATCGGCATAGAAATGGGCTTGTGTGTAGAAAGAACTGGGAGGGAAGTGGACGATGAGCACGGTATAAATAGAAGGAAACTAATCAGGTGCAGCTGTTGGTGATTCAGGGGACGTGAATTAGGTGTGTCAGATAAAGAAATCAGGGGTAAGGGAGCTAAAATAGAGGGAGAGAAGTGAGAGAGGCAGGTGCAGCCGGGCAAACCTGACACTCTGCATAAACCAAATTATGTCTCCTTTGGAAATGCTTTGTTTTACACATGAAAGAGTTCAATTTAAGATCACAAATTATGGGTGTATGTTTTGGAAACCCACAAACACGCTCGCCATTTGTATTATTCGCCAGCCCATTTGTTAGAACCCACACGTGTCTAAGTACATCACAGCTGTGGAGAGCGATGGATGAACGTGCTGCTCTCTCCGACTGCTTAAAGTGTTGCTTTTGTTACATCTTTTTTAAACATCTAAAACTATTTTCTAATTTATTAAAAATCTGGTTTGTGTGGCAGTTATTTTTATGCTGGCTTTGTGAAGGAACATTTCACTTGTAGTTTATAACTGTTTCAATTTATTCCCCACCCTCAGCTCAAATGTCACATTTGTAAATGTGCAAATAGTACTGTCTGCAGTATGCACGGTGGTAAGCTTGCAAGTGTATGTCTGTTTGCCTACTTGTGTCCCCACTTCCCACTCCCCCCCTCCATTCAAATGTCACATCTGCCTGTTTAAATGGCACTGACTTCACTTAACACAAAGACACTGCTGAGTCCCACTTCTACTTTAACACAATTATCATTGTGTGTTAGGAAAGAAAACACACACCTAAATGTACCAACACACACGATAGAAGCCAGCATAACCTTAGGAAGTAGGGCTGTGTCAAGAATCAAGGGGCTGTAGACCCCTACTTCTACATGGCTGAAAATGTTATATATTTATTTGTGACAAGCCACATAAAGGTGAGATTTGTGCTCTATTAGCAGCGTTTCTCAAACACTGTGGTCTATGTTTACAAGATAAAAAAAACTTTACGGGGGCTGACTAAGTGGTCGGTTTTGCAAATGTGCTTCCGGTTTGTTTACCCATATCCATTAAGGAGTAGTGCACAGCCATTTACCTAGTGGATCATACCATTTCCACTCCCTTTCCTTGTAGTGAGCCACAGCAGTGCTCTTACTAATGTCATTAATGCCTGTAAATTGACAGGTGCAGAATATTTATTATCCTGGATATTTTGTGTGACTTTTGTTTGTGGATTTGGCACCAGATCAGTAAATCTCAAGGACATCCTCAGCTCAGCAGCTCCCTCTCACCACCACCCTCTCACAGCAACGTTCCACGTAGTGACAGATAAATTATAACATAAACAGATCTGTGATGAATTGTTTTTCTGACAAATTAGCCCAGCCTATACAATTACAGATGTTCATGTATGTTGATTTTGGATCTCATATTCTGTTCAGTTTTAATCTGGGGCATATGGCCTATATATTTTAGGTTTTTTTAAATTACAGTTTCTTAAATAGCCTATGTATAAACTCTGCACAGTACCCAGTATTAATTAATAGTTATTCTATGAGGGATGAGCCCCACTGGAAAACATGGAAGCCACCGATAGCCTCCTTCTCCTTTCTTGGCAAACACACATAGAGCATGATTTGGTCTCTTGTGTTAAAGTTTCAGTTCAGTTGGTTTAAAGTGAGTCTTTCTCAGCAGCTACTCCGGTTTCCATCAGAATCTATACAGAGAAGTGCTCTGCTGAATCCTCAAGGAAAGTTACAATATGGTAGCGTGTACAGGTGTGTGCGTGCCAGGGGACACTGTACTGAATCCAGGAGGCAGGAGTGAATAGAGTGAGCTTACTGGATGCCATAATGGATTCCCGTCCACAGCCCCCTCCCCTTGACTCTCTCTTTCTCTTTCTGTCTGTGTTTGCCCCACAATTCTTGAGACAACCTCACCTCCTCAGATTCTAGTCTTAAAAGTTTAAGCTGTTTAATGTCCTCCTGTCCTCACGCTTATCTTCTCCTGTTCTCCTGTCCTGGTCCTCTTCGCTCTGCTTCCTGTAACCTCTCCATCTGTTCCTTCCTCTTTGTTTGACCTGCAGATTTCAAATGCAAAGCACTAGAGATGGCTTTATCCCATGTTGAGAGACAAATGTCATCCTTAGAGGCTCCTTTTGTGTCTGGATAGGTAATTCTAGTACATCACAAGTGGTTCACTTATTAAAGAGTACCATAGGTGTTCCCAGGACAAAGAGCGAAGTATTCCATTATGGGCCGTTTTTACAAAAACAACGGCCCTGTAATTCATCATTCTGTATGGGCCCCTTTAGGTTTCTGCACTCTAAATGTCCCTAGCAGGACTGACAGTAATCAGAGAATTCCTTTGGGAAAATGTGTTATTGCACTAACAAGCAAGAATATGAGCAGCAAGCAAGGATCACATAAAGAGAATTTAAGTGCAATAAGCAGTTAAAACAGAAACCAACAAGCTCAAATAAATAAGGCAAAAGCATATTTGATTGATTAAAGCCACTGAAAGCCAATTTTTAAAATTTCTCATTGTAGTAATTTATTATGTTGAAAGATGAGTCTGTAGTTGGTCTCATTGTTTTTAAGTGGCCGAGATGAGTTAGAAGTTCAGTAGACAATGCCACATATTTATGTGTAGAAACCAGAGATTTGTTTTTCAACTGAAATCTCATGATATTTGTTTACTGGTGTTGTTAGTCAGTGGTAACAAAATACAATAAAAAAATACATGAAACATTTTCACATATATTTAAAATCACAGATTCCTCCTCTTTCTAGATGTGTACAATAACAACAAGTTCAAATGAGAAAGTATAAAACTCTCCAAACTGTTTAACCCTGGGACTCAAGTCTATTATATTGCTCCTCGCTTGATTTAGAAATGGCATCAACATTTTACATGCACTTTAAAACCAAGCAATAACTTCAATAAACAGAACAATTAGGGTATCTTAAAGGTATTTTACTAAATGCATTTTTATCACTGTAGCATCAGTGTAAAGCTACACCACAACAATGCTGCCTTAAAAAGAGGATGATAGTGGAAATATTCTTTTTGCTACTAAAAAGGTTATGTTTTGGCATGTATTGTTATGACTTCTGTCTTAACAGTCAACCAGATCAAGAAACAACTGATCTTAACTATAATCTCATGAATTTGGGATTTTGACCTTTATTAACTTTAAGCAGCCATGATGAATCAAACAAAGATGCTAAACACAGTAATTCTGAATTCATGTCAGAAATCTAAATCAGTGAAGTATTTAGGTGTGGTACCACCTTGGAAAACTGCTCAGAGGTGTGTGCGCTTTGAGCACCATCTAATTTCACACTAATTAAATGCACTACATGAGGAAGAGCATCTGTGTCAACCACTGGGAATTTAAACCTGGCAGCCTAAGCCTAGATACTTCAATTGGACATGGTGCAATGGGCAGAGCACAAGCTAAAGATTTCACTGTGAGCATTTCCTCAGTGACTGTAGAGGAAGTCAGGGGTAATTCTTTGACAGTCCTCTAAATGTGCCTTCCAGAAAGTGTGCATATTGGTCTCTTAAATTGAAAATTAAAATCAATCTGTCAAGACTTCCTGGAAGAGAACTTGAGATATAGCTTCCCAGAAGCGGGTTCAAATGTCTTAATGTGGCGCCTGAAGTTTGTGTGGTAAGGTGTAAACTGTGGATGGGCCATTTGTGGGCAGTAAATGTACGGTTCTACTCTGCAGCAGGTGCTGTAAATTTGTCATGATCATTTTCTGTCTGTCAGTGCTCTCTCTCATGCACTTCTTTCTTTCCATCTCTTTCTAATACACATCCAAAGGACACTATTCACAGATTGAAATTAGCTTCACTCAGCTCAGGTGACGTTTTGATGAACATACTAATAAGCATCCTGTGCATGCTTGTCCTCTAACATTCGTCTTATATTCTGGTACTTGGTATCAAGGTGGGCAGGTGTTGAAAGGATAGGGCGGCATCATTGCTTATGTCATCATCACCAATTTGCACCAATTCCCCCCTAAGCACCATGTCGCAGGGTGAACGCACACTTCCTTCTCTAGTCTGTGATTAAGGCCATTGCTCCAGCAATCCTGACCCATACTGCCATGTTGCCCTAGCGACCCAGCTCCAGATGTCTCTCTCTGTTAGACTCCATAGTAACCAGCTATCGTATCTGGCAACAAACATGGTCAGCGCTAATCACTGACAACATGGAAGCAGTGGGGTAGATGGACCGACAGCAGGGTGGGCTGGAAGGTCTATGAATTATTAGATTGAGTCTTCATCTGCAGACACAACTTGTTGGCTAGATGAGCCATAGTTGAGTTCTGAAATCCATTAGGAATGTTGCCAAACTTGTTTATACCACGAGAGTGCTGGGACCATTTTCAGCCTATTCAGGATGAGATCTATTAATTATTATATTGGTTCAAATTTAACACATCAGTTTGGCTAAATATATTAATATACTGTAATCAATGAAATAACTGAACAGTAATCCCCCTCTTAAGTGACTCCTTTCTAATTCCATTTTATTATCCTAAAGAAAGTAATAAGAAAATGCAGCTCTTTGGCATGTTTTGAAGCTTTTAGCTTAGTTAACAACTCTGGTAATAGACATTTCTTTATTAGACTTTCTGTCACTTCACAAACTCCTCTTTTTGAGAATTCAAGTTTAAAAAGATTTTCTCAGTCTGTGTGTATACCTGAGTGCAGTCTTCTATCATCTGAAATTTTGTGACACTGAGAAGGTTAGATGACTCAGTCTTATTGACTGAAAGGGTTGAAATCACAGCTGTCTTGAGCCTTGGGTCCTGGATCTTTATTTGCAGTGCACATCAGAGCTCATGATATCCTTGTATAAGTAACACAAAATGTTTAGCATGTCTATGTGTTTAGTTAAGACTGAATTTATGACTGTTTTTTTTTTTATCAAACTGTGGCAGTCTGGGTTTTAAGTAGCCTGCCTTCATTGTTGTTTGGGTTGATAAGGAGTCCAAATTACAATCACCTTATAACACCTACAGTAGATGCAATGTATAAAATAAGGTTTTGATATGTGCGATCTGATGTGATGACTGATGTTATTTATGTTTTTGATACAAAATGTGTTGGATATTAATATTTGACAACTGGTTACGCAAAACAATCAGCATATTCACTATTACATTTTTGTTGGCTTTATTTCTCCAGGCAAACACAAAAGGGTTATATATTTATTAAAATTATGTTTATATTAGCTGATTAATTTAAAGCAGTCATGTGTGCATTTTTTCCCTTTTTCAAAATAAATATACTGTATCTGTTACAAAAACATGTAGCACCTTAGCGGTGACTGTTGCATAACTCTATAATCCTCTGCTCTGACTCAAAAATTCTGTGGCAAACAGTGGCAGAAAATAAAACAGGAAGAAATGTGCAGTTGTTGTCAAATAACCTTGATCATTTTGTGGCCATTCGGTTTCTGGGCAATGGAGTCATGTCCTTTTGAAATGTGTATGTCATGTGTTTATTTCAACCTTTTGATTGTTAAACTGTTCCACACGTATCCTTGAAAAGTTTAAAAAGAAGCCATTAAAAAATGAAATAAAAATCCTCAGATGCTGCTCAAATTTACTGCTGTCTGCAATGGGTGCAGTAAAAAAGTTGAATCAATAAAACAGAAACACTTGTGCACAGATAAGATGAGGTGTGTATACTTCATTGTTATCTAATTTGCTTTGCTTTACTCCTCGCTGACACATCTCAGTGTGAGGAATATGATTCTTTATTAAATTCAGTTTTTTTTACATGCCTCTGCAATGAGGTCAAAGGTCAGCATGAGCTACAGAGCAGTGCAGAGGAGCTGGAACTGGCTCTGTGTTTTGCTCAAGGGCAGTCTAGGTGAATGCTTGCCAAAGCATGAGCTTGAACCTGAATCCATGCACAGCTTTTTTTTTCACTGAGGTGTTTTTCAGTAAGGTTGAAGCTAAAATAACAGTGCATGTGGTGCCAAATTAAATGAAACCAGTTCAGATGAACTCTATTTAGATATGGTGTCAGGAGCCCCTCTCAGGGTCGTCTATTTCCAGCATTCAGTCAGTGCAATTACTATCTTGCACACAAATCACAGATGAAGAGCACATTTTGCACACTGAAATGAATGTGGACAGATGTGCTAGCAGTGAAAACAGTTAAAGCATCAGTAAGCAGCAAACACACACACATTCACACTCTATGAGGCAGCTTGAGGCCTTTCTATAGTTTTGACATGGGCTCTTGTGACATGTAGCAGTAAGCCAGCTAGCTGGGAGGGAGGAGAGGTTGTAAGGCTGTAATCCATGACTCACACTGCCTGTGTGTGTCTGTGTGTGTGCGTGCATGTCATGAGATAAACAATAAAGTGGCAGTTTGTTTTAAGTGACTCTCTCTGTCTCTTTAATCTCAAACTAGTGTCTATGTGGATGTGTGTCCTTAAATGCCTATTGGAGGGTAAAAAGGTGTAGAGCAATGAAAACAGCAATGAAACAATATGCGATCTTACTTTTTCATGATGTCATGTCATTTATAGTACAGTATTTCTGAAACTGCCCTCCTGTAAAATGCAAGAGTTGTGCCAGCAGGTTATTATGACAAACTGTTGCATGTTATAGTTTGGCGACTTCTAGCAATCATATTAATTATGACATAAGTAAACGAATAGTAAGGTGACGTACAACATTGCAGCACAGCGTCCATGTTAGGAGGAAGTTGGGGTCAGTGGCTAGGTGCACAAAACACAAGGTTTTCCTTCAGCTGAGCCGAATTCAATTCCAGTGTGTGGCTTGTGTTTTTTTGGTCCTAAAAGTTATTATTTTTTCCTAAAAGCAACCAAGGACTTTTCCTCTACATCCAACCAAGTACTTTTTGTGACTAAACATAACCACGTGTTTTGTGTGGCAAAATGTAATGAAACAGTGACATTTTCATAAATGTAACTAAATATTTATGACAGTTTCCAAGACAACACAGTCCCAGTAGCTTGTTGTAGCTAGCCTGATTGCTAGCCATCGTGCTTATGGCTGTTTCCGTGATGACAAATGTCAGAAAAGCTTGGTAGCGTGACCTACATTGTCCGTTAATGTTGGTGGAATTGTTGCAACCCCCCTTCCCTCTACTACTGTAGGAGCACTATTTATTTAGATGCCCCTATGAGTCGAGGGACGGGATAAACAACTACGAGTCATATAAGTTGGAGGACCTGTTGACGTTTCTTTAAATACTTGACTTGCGTCTTCAGTAAGATCACATGTCATGCCACTTGGCAGGTCACAGTATCTGGCAGGCCTAAGATGTGATCAAGAAAGATGAAAATGCATCATTTTTATAATGTGGATGCTTCAAGTGAAAACAAACTAAGTATTCATGCATTTTTTAAAATAGTGCCACTTCTTAGTAATATGGCCAAACACCCACTCACCTTCAGGTATCTGAGCAGTTGGGGGTGTGAAGAGTGAATTGCACTTATTTCTCTGTTGAAAATTTGAGCTAGATTTCTTCCAGCTACAAACTGAAGTTTCATCTACATGAATATGGATGTTTTCTTACATATTCTGTTTTACTTTACTTTGTTTAACTACAGAGAAATCAAGTACAGTGGTGCATTAAAGACAATGCAATGTGTGGACTAATGAATGTTATCATCACAAACAGTGGGTACGGAAAGTATTCAGACCCCCTTAAATTTTTCACTCTTTGTTATATTGCAGCCATATGCTAAAATCATTTAAGTTCATTTTTTTCCTCATTAATGTACACACAGCACCCCATATTGACAGAAAAACACAGAATTTGACATTTTTGCAGATTTATTAAAAAAG
>NW_018128085.1:1012404-1024449 GCF_001952655.1 Monopterus albus | reverse complement strand
GCTTTATGGCAGAGTGGCCCGACGGAAGCCTCTCCTCCGTGCAAGACACATGAAAGCCCGCATGGAGTTTGCTAAAAAACACCTGAAGGACTCCAAGATGGTGAGAAATAAGATTCTCTGGTCTGATGAGACCAAGATAGAACTTTTTGGCCTTAATTCTAAGCGGTATGTGTGGAGAAAACCAGGCACTGCTCATCACCTGTCCAGTACAGTCCCAACAGTGAAGCATGGTGGTGGCAGCATCATGCTATGGGGGTGTTTTTCAGCTGCAGGGACCGGACGACTGGTTGCAATCGAGGGAAGGATGAATGTGGCCAAGTACAGGGATATCCTGGACGAACACCTTCTCCAGAGTGCTCAGGACCTCAGACTGGGCCGAAGGTTCACCTTCCAACATGACGATGACCCTAAGCACACAGCTAAAATAACGAAGGAGTGGCTTCACAACAACTCCGTGACTGTTCTTGAATGGCCCAGCCAGAGCCCTGACTTAAACCCAATTGAGCATCTCTGGAAAGACCTGAAAATGGCTGTCCACCAAGGTTTACCATCCAACCTGACAGAACTGGAGGGGATCTGCAAGGAGGAATGGCAGAGGATCCCCAAATGCAGGTGTGAAAAACTTGTTGCATCATTCCCAAAAAGACTCATGGCTGTATCAGCTCAAAAGGTGCTTCTACTAAATACTGAGCAAAGGGTCTGAATACTTATGACCATGTGATATTTCAGTTTTTCTTTTTTAATAAATCTGCAAAAATGTCAAAAATTCTGTGTTTTTCTGTCAATATGGGGTGCTGTGTGTACATTAATGAGGAAAAAAATGAACTTAAATGATTTTAGCATATGGCTGCAATATAACAAAGAGTGAAAAATTTAAGGGGGTCTGACTACTTTTCGTACCCACTGTATATTTTAAGGGTCAGAAACAAATAACTTTTATCTTGCCAGCAAGGAATAAACCTCATGAACAGAGTCTTCACCTCTACCTCATATAAACAGACAAAAGAAGAGAGGAAGACACAAAGAGATGAGAAAGCAAGAAAGGAGGGTGGGATAGTGGGAAACAAAATAGTTTACTGCAGCAATATTTACTAGTTGATGTGTTTTCTTAGTAAAATGCAAAACTGGGTGAGACAAAAGGGAATAAGAGACAGAATGAACAGGAGGAGGGGTTGATGAAGAGTGCAAAAATGTAATGCAGTGATGTCTAACATTTCTTTTACATTCTATTTGTTTCCTCTGGAGTCCAAGTCAGTAATTTGACTAAAGGTCATGTGGTGTTGTTTAATCACAATAATAACATTCCTACTGTAGATCAAACATTCTCGCTTTACCTTTGATTATTCTATTATTGTGCTCATATTTTTTCCTCTCTCGAGGTTATTTTTGAGCTAACCAGACAGTCAATATCCGATGACCACACAGTCGATTTTATATTTTATGTCTTGTGAAACAAAACTGCTTCATTTTAATGTAAGCTTTACAAAAGCATATTTTTCTACATGACTGTACTGTGAGTGAAAAGGTCAGGCTCTGGTAAAGGGTGGGTGACAGTGTTGAAACTAGGACAAAATGGGGAGAGAAAGTAATAAAGGTAAGAAATAATAAAAAATTATTAAGTACTGTAGAAAGGAATTGCTGCACAGAGATCAGAGGCATGCAGAAGCTGCTGGGCATGACTTGAATAGTAATAATCCCAGAGACAAAAAAAGCAGAGTGAAGGGACAGAAGGATGCGAGGAGCTGGACTTTGGCCCTTTGTAACAACAGAGAGTGGTGGAAAAAGAAAAGGAGATGGCACAATGGAGGAAATCCATTAAAATAAACATCATCAAGTGACAGCAGACTCTGTTCCTGCGTGTTATGAGTTGCATTGTCACATGATGAGATACTGAATATACAGCAATATGAATATTATATTACTACCTGCACTTCAGTGTGTTAATTATATATTGTATGTAAGTGCATTTCCAGTATTTGTTAGACCTAAATGTTGTACTATCCTGGCTGACGTGAGCTGAGATTGTGCAGACAATGAATGAATTTGATTCAATGTAACACAATGCAAACACAATATGAGCGGTGAAGCGGCTGCTGCCATTAATTTCAAATGAAACATCCCCTGAGGGGTTGCAAACAGATGAAGTGAGAGTCAGACATGTACACAAAAAGATGAGAGAGAGAGAAGCCCATCCATAACCTTATCTTTGATCTCTGATGATCATTCATTTTTTTTCCCTCTTTTTCATTAAAATCAAGCTCTACGTCATCTGATCTGCTGATTCCACTTCTGTCAAGGCTTCTCTCATTTTTCCACCAAAGGCTCAAGTGATGGGCACTGATAATTAATTGTAATAGCGAGATTAGCGGCTCTCCAATAGTTATTTCATTTAACTCGTTACATTTTCATTTAATGAACCCATAATAAGCAGTTTCCCTCCCTGCTGATGTAATTTTGAGTCCATCAGCACTGCCTCTCTTGTATGGCCACAGTCAAATTAGCATGCTATTTTTAGCCATTTAATTTGGTTTGCTATGGAAATTATGTTGAATTAAATCAGTTAAAGGATCTAAATAGCTGAGAACCCACTGTATTATATACAGTATAGAAAGCCCTTGGGGAAACTGTCTGATGCACTGAGTAATGGCATTCAGCCAGTAATATTTATCGTAGGGGAATATTTTTTACCAGTGACATGCTGAGCTTTGACTCAGTAGCCACAACACAATGTTTAACCAGCGACGTAGTTTTCCATTGCATTCATGTGATGCAAATACTGTCTGTACATTTTGGTGATGAGTTTATTCAACTTTTTTCAAGCCTACCATAATGCCTTCCTGACCTCATCCATACAGTACTTGCAAAAGACAGACATCATCTGTTTTACTCATTCAGCTGGACTGAGAAGGTGATATCCAGTCTCTATGGCTCGGAGGATGACCGTGAAGGCATTTTTATTGGAGGTGTATTCCCATTTTTTCATGCATATGAGGAATTTGACATACTTGAAGATTTCTGACAGGTGTGTGTGTCTCTGTGAAAGAGCTCCATCTGTGCATGGACAGCCTGCCACCAGCTGAAGCAGAACATGGTGGAAATTTTAATCAAGGCTCTCGGCGAGGCTGGTCTGGTGCATGCTTGGGTGTGTGTGTGTGTGTGTGTGTGTGTGTGTGTGTGTACCCACACAGGTGAGTGCATTTGTATTAAGAATTGTGTCTGGGGTATTGTGGTGAAACATTAAGACTACTCCCTCCAACAATAAAGCAAATAGTCCAGTGTGACCCCAGAGCGATTTCTTGGAAGAGAAAAGAGTCGACTCCAGTGGCTGGCTGGTTCGCTTTGATAGTTATGTATATGTGTGTGTCAGGGAGTTCTGCCATGACTGGCACAGACCGAAATTTTGTTTTACAAGCTCTCCATAACCTTCTGTCTCTTTGTGCAATAAAATCCTCTAATGGATAGTGGAAAAAAAATCCCCTTTCTCTCCCAATGTGCTTTTTATTCTCATTTTGTTATTAAACAAAAACTTCCAATTTAACAGAAGTATTGTCAAGGCACTCTGACTCTTACGTCATTGACTTTAGCAAGTTTGCTTATCATTTTCATATCTTAGAAATGTAAGATTCTACAATTTTTTTTTTTTTACCATGACATTCAACTAAGTTTTAGGCGGCATTTATGAAACAACTGGCTTCCTCTAGGTCACAACATAATAAAATGTAATGTGCATGGGGAGGCAATGTTCAAGTAGTCAAAGTGTTTTTAAAAGATAAGGCTGGTCATTTTGTATATTTCAACACTCCCCATACGGAGACTAAAACTGACAACAAATTGCCTCTGCTTACAGTTAAGATCTGTCAGTGCTGGATCAGCTTCTTCTTCTGTGCCATAGACCTCCATTGTTGTTCAAAAACAATTAAAGACACATCAGTGAAACAAAACGCTACACTGGGTGACATGTTTTCTCGTTATAAAATACGAGACCTGCGTATTTGTTACAAAAGTTGCCCTCAAAAGCTCTTTTTGAACAACAAAAAGAGGTTGGGATTGTTGACAATGCTATTAATACAAAAAATACCTGGTCTTATCTGTACTAGCTATTTCCAGGTAATTTATAATGTTTTAATCAGAATACAAAAATGAGAATTAATAAAAAAAACTACAAAGGCTGAAGCTTGTGGCCATGTTTAAAGACAAACTGAGTGAGACCCTGGACTTTACTCCCTGTTTTATGAAGCTGGGTGCTCATGCTTATTCTGCTGTAGCGTACAAAAGGCCATGAACCGACCAAAAGACATGAATGGTAAAAGTATAGAGAGTCATGGGATTTTCATTTGGGTACATTTTCAATTAAACCGTTGAATGTAAAAGTGTAAAACAAAACACTGATCAGTGACCCCTTTAGCCACCCACAATGCCACAAGCCTTTAGCCTTGTAATACAAAGAGTACCTGCTGATGTTTTATCTTTTGTGCACAGATGTATCTTTTATCTCACACTCAACTGATGTGAGCCAAGTTACCAATGTAGAGATTTCAACCAAAGACAGTGCCAGTATGCGTCAAGGTCAGCTCTACTGGGAAGATTTTTCTTTCTCTCTTCATCAGATCTATTTTAATCCATTTAAATCTCTCTCCAGGAACCACAGAGTCCTGTGCTTTTACTCAAGGATTTCTTGTCTTAATGTGTAACACTCATCAAGTCTTTATTCCATCTCTAAAGTTTATGTTATAACCGTGACTCCAACAGAAATGGAGAGAACCCCTAGAGTGACCCCTTTGCCCACACAGGCAAAAACACACAAAAACATACTTTTAAATACAGAACTCACCAAATGTACCAAGCTCATTGCTTCGTATTCACGAACCTTCAACCACAGTCATTCGGCCTACAGCTATTTGACAACGAACTTGCACATTGTGGATGTTGGAGATCCCTGATGAAGCTTTGACTACGTATAAAATGGTTGGCAACAAAATGATTCCATTTGTAATTTAAAGACAAAACAAATAAATAAATAAAGCTAAACCAACAGCATGACTTTAAATGGCATCAAATGGAAGTTAACACTGATTACTTTTTTTATTCTTATGCACTTGGGCATACACAAGTAGAACCCTCAATGCACCAAAACATATGCACACATTCACAAAAAACAATTGATTTCCCATCAATGTTGCCAAGAGGAATAATTTGCAAGCTGTGCTATCTTTGGTTTTGTGCAATTAACATTTTGTGATGGCCCTGTTCCATGCTCTGGTTCATTCCAGTCTGCTTATGCAGGAGACAAGTTGCTATTTCCTTGGACCTCATGTTAGATGAAATTCTCCTGTCATGGAAACCTAAGCCTTCAGAATAATTCCATGAAGTTTAATTTTCCAATCCACCCACTTGTATTTTTTAAATGGTTGTTTGTACAGTTAATGAACATCACATGATTATGCCTTGTAAACTTCTATTTTCCCAGAATGAAAATGACACGGTTTGGAGTTTGGAGGTTTTCACACCTTCTTCACTCCCTCCTTATTAACTCACGCTTGGCTGATGCTAACCTCCTACCCCCTGCCGTCTGTATTAATTATGCTCCTGTGTGGATCAGGGAGGATTTATTAGATAGAGAAAGGATTAGGGTTGCTGGCATTTTGCTTATTAACGATGATCATGATAATCCTCTTTTGTACTAGACTGGGATTTAGTGTGTGATGGCGAGGCCTGTTAGAGGTAAATTGATGTATGTACATCAGTCCCAATATCTTGTTTTTACTGCGTGTGTTGCTTTGTTTCTTTACTTCCTTTATTTCATTACATAATATAGATACTGCTGATTTCTCCAGCCTTTCTCCCACTCTTTTTATTCTGATTATTCTTTCTTCTATGACACCCTTTCTTCTTTCATGATTTCTTTATTTTTGCCATTTCTCTTTCCCAGCCAGTCGCTTTTTGTGCTTCATTCTCAGCCTTAATCCTTAAGGTGTAGGTTCTTATTTTACTTCCATCCATTATTCCTTACTTTTCTTTTTACTTTCTTTCCTGCTGCACTTTTTTCTTCTTGTCTTTGGAAGGTTCAACTTTACAGTTTATTCTGTTAGCCATTCCTTCATTGTTTTCTTGCTTTCTTCCATAAAGATGCATTTTTTTCATTCTCTAAAGAACTATTACTTCAAACATGAATATACAGAACAGAATAAGATTTACACTTCCAGCTTTCTCTTTTCTCCAAATCCTGTTCTTCCATCCCTCCTTATCTTCGCTCACTCCTTTACACATCCTTGTCTGCTTATATTACAGTGGTAGTTCCTTCCTCTCCCCTTTCCCCTTTCATCCATTTCTTCTTCATTGAATTCTTCACTCTCTCAGTGGCAGTCCTTCCGTTCCCTTCATCACTTGTTACTCCCACATCTCTCTATATCGCCTCCTCTTCTTCTTGTAGATCCCCTTCTTTTTCCTTTCCTTTTATTCCTCCTTACCAGAAGTCCTTGCCACTGGGCTAGCACCTACCTCATCAGAGCCACTGCTCAGTAGTGTTTTAACGGTTGCAATCATTTTAACCACCATCCTCAAGAATTAATAAAACACAGCTATAAACGCTCTCTCCTTTCTCCCTCTCTCAATGTCATATGATGGATGGCTGGTAGAAGTGAGAGCCAGCTGTGATGTAATGACACTACAGCTATGTCCTTATTTTAACTCTGGTGTCCATCAGATCGTTTGTCAGCATGAGGTTCTTTAAAAGACATACAGTAAATAAATGGGCTACAGAAACGGTAATATTATAAGGAGACTGTAATAACTAATCAAAATGATAACTGGATGCAGCTCTACAACCTCATACAGGGTTGAGAATGTAGCATAAGAAGAAGAGAACAATGTTGCTAAACAGTCAGGGATTTTTTCAAGCATGCCAAAAGAAATTCATGTGCACTGGTTTCGCTGCAGGGTTTACTGACACATGGATAAATTGAGGTGTTCCTATGGACCAACATGAGGTCACTTAATTTGACCTTTAACCAGCAAAATCTCTGTTCATCTTCGATTCCAATTGGACATTTTTGACAAAGTTGAAAAAAATTCCCTTAAGGGATTCCTGACATATTGTGTTCACAAGAATGGGATGAGCACAAGGTCACAGTGACCTTTAACCTCTGACCACCGAAATCTAATCAGTTCATCCTCGAGTTCAAGTGGGCACTTGTGCTAAATTTGAAGAAATTCCCTTAAGGCCTTCCTGAGATATTGCGTTCACAAGAATGAGCCATACAGATGTACAAACAACTTGAAAACATACCTCCAGCTGCGGCAACTGCCGGCGTGGAAGCATAAAGAGACACAAAACAAGAACAAAGAGATAACCAGAAAGATTAAAAAAAAAAAAAAAAAAAAACAATTACAAAGAGAAGCAAAATGACCATAAAGAGGCTGCATCATCTGCAGTCAAGCACAGGGGCCAGTTTTCTCATAATCCATCCATGAATGAAAGACTACAACAGAATCTATGCTATAAACTGCCAAAGATGCATATAAAAAATATTCTAAACAAATTAGACCATCCTTCTCAGGGAGATGGAAACAATGTCGGTTTTGTTTCCACGCCAGACATTTTGACTTGTTACAGTGAGAACAGCACAGGAGAAACAAGTGCTGGTAATGATGAAGTAGTTGCATCAAGTGTGCCAGCATGCATAACAGCTGGGCCCGAAAACTAGCTCACCTAAATGGAATGCAGCCATTATTAATGTTATCAATTTAACCTGTGCTCTTCTTGCACTGACAAGTCAAAACATCTGCTATGAAAATGGTCTGTCGGTTCTTTTCCTTTGCTTTTGATGAGTTCTTTATGTTTGTAATGTTCCTGTTTGGCTATTATGGGCCGGGGTGTTTTGTTTGAACATGATCCAAGGCGGTGTACACGGTGGAAAGTGATCTTGCTGACTGTGTCCGGTGGGATTTGAGGTTGATTCTTCATAAAGAAGATTCACCAAATGCTGCTGTAATGTAATGATCCTGTAGTTACATTTCTGTGGACACTGTGATATTAAATTGTGTCTTTAAGCAGCTGCACATTAAGATGAATATGTATTTTTGTTTGATTGAAAAGTTTCTACACAACAAAGAGACACACAGTGTACTATCTCACTGCAACACATATTGTACTGTATGCTCATGAACAAAAAGAAAATAGAAACCTTCAGTACACACATAGTAATAAGAAAATGGAAATTTTCAGACATAGACAAAATGACTCTAAAACCCATTAGTCATGTAGAGCAGAAGCAGCTGACACTTTATACCCTTGTAATAAGGGAGAGGATTGTGTGTGTGTGTTCCTGTGGTTGCGAGCTAAGGTGTAACCAGTGGAGAAATTAGATTTAACAAACACCAGCATTGCTTATCTCACACATGTAAATGTGTGCACACACAAACAGTAAGAAGGGTGTTTGTAGGAAAATACACACAAGCATTTGCAGACATTTTATTGTGCATACACACTTTGTGTTTACTGTTGCTCTCCTCCACGGCAAGAAAGCATAACGCTGACCTTCAACACAGATTTAGAATCAAAGGTCAATACAACCTGCTGATGAGTTCAACAAATGAGCCAACTCCATCCCCAGCTGTCATCTAGCGTTTTGCATGGTTACACAGAGAGTGGAGTGAGCGACACAGTACTATAAGTCTGAGCGCTTTGTGCTGACATTATAAGGAGACAGTGGGGGCTTTGGTATTCAAATGACACATGATAAAACATTCACAAGCAGGAGACAAGCAGAGGAGCTCTGTACTTGAGGTAGAAGAGAAGAGGTGACCTTTTAAAACCACTGTGACTCCGCTGCCATTGAATGCTCATTTGTCACGACTCTTCTTTCAAATGACACAGATCAGCATCAGCCTGGGAAAGGGTACTGTTCACATTTGAAATGTCTTACTTGTTGGCCATTTGTAGCCACAGGACTTACTGGCTTATGTCCTTTTAGCTTATTATTGTTATACTTTAAAGGGTCTTGTTCAGCCAAATTCTCTGAGATTCCTGTCTCCAAATCAATTCAGTGTTTTCCCAGGAACTTTATCCCTGTTACTCTGGACAATCCTCTGAATCCACTGTCAGCAGCTTTCATAGTGACTATTTGTAGGCTGGAAGATGTTAAAAAAAACCTGTGGAGTAAGAGAGATATTGTTTCTAGTAAGCTAAATGTGTTTTTAATATCTGCTTTATAACACAGTGGCACAAATAAATCGAATTTAACTTATTTGTTACAACATCACGTCTTTTCCAGAGCAAAGATAAAGTCTGACCACTTGCTTGTCATCCTCTTCTCTCTCTCTCTCTCTCTCTCTCTCTCTCCTTCTGTCAACAGGGAAAACAAATTGAAGATGCTGAATGGGTTTGCTTGACCCTTTCAGGCCAATCAAATTCACACACGCACACCGACCCATACGCACACACGCAGAATAGAATATATACTGATGCATGAGTGTCTGTCTGTGACCTTGACAAAGTGCACATGTGAGTGTGTCTTTGTGTTACTACAATAGTTAACCTCACCATATGTTCAGCGGCAGTCAGATGAAAGGGGGCTCAAATGCAACATTCCAGCACCCAGCCTGCTCCACTCCCAACCCAGGCAGTTCATCATGGATTCCTGTGTGACCTGGTGATTACCAACTGGAGGTTGCATGGTATAGTGGGTATATCTAGATGCCAGACATTTTCCAAAGAAGGCAGGTGAGTTACATTCAGGAAACAAAGCAGATGTGATGTGCTCTTCAAATAAAGTAGACGAGTGACATGCACTTAACAAAGCCTTTGGGTAAGATTCAGCAACAGAAAGGGTGGGCTACATTCACTAAGCAAGACAGGTGTTTTACATTTATGAAAAAGGATGGTTGTATTTACACTAATAAACAAGATGATGTTCACAAAGTGCTTGATGCAAATAGAATATGCAGCGGCAGGCAGCAGAAATACTCAAAAAGTCCATTTACAGTTGCCATTTTATAATATCTGTATAAAATGTAGATGTGATTTAATACATGTCCATTTACACTTAGCTACATAATATGCTGCATGTGTCTGTGTTGGCCAGATCACACATCTGACTGCAGTCTTTTTTGCGGCTACATTCAAAAACAGCATATGCTTAACTCCAGATGCCTGGAGGAGAAAAATGTTTAACTTTGTTTTGTTACGTACTGTAACAGCTGAGCTAGTGATCTAACAAGCCAAGTAATGAAACAAAAACAAATACTTTAATATGAGTTTCGTGTACGAGCAGCTGGTAAAAGTAGCTGCACAGATGTGTTCATTTCCAAACATGTAGAAATCTTCACTCCGGTATGACCTGTGCTGTGATGCTAGCAACATGAGAGCAGAAGTAATTTCTGTTGTCCAGTAACCCATTATTTGTTTCTGATCTATAAATAAAAGGCAGAGTGGATCATAGCATGATCAAGTATACAGTATTCAATTCTAAAATTATTACTGGTGTACTGGCTTGGATTTATTGTTTGCATTAGTTTTGGGTCATATGTGCCAGTTATTTTTGTACAGGTTACAGTCAGTCATGTTCATTATGGCGTGATGGTGTGACTATAATTAAGAAACCCATTTTAATACTGTGACCTTGTTTTATGTCCCAGCACAGACTATACGTGTATATATACATTAAAAATAACAAGGACTGCTGATGCTATGTTGCTTTGCTGCTTTGAGCTGCTTGTGATTAATTACACCAAAGACAAAATGGTTGGCATTTTACTGTATGTGGAAAAAAAAAACACACATTCAAACATGTGCACATACAATCAAAGACATACAAACATGCTGACACTTGCACATATCTGCTCTCAAGTGGATCCACACATAATCCATCATCACTCATTTCCTATGGGTGCTTTCTGCACTTACGTTTGCTCCGTGTGCCTTTGTATTACTTACATTATGGGGACCGAAACCTGTTAACACACTCACATTGTGAGGACCCGACCTTCTTTGTGGTGACCAGGGACTGGTCCCCACAAGGAAATCAGATTAGGGTCAGTGTAGGTGTTAGGCAAGTAGTGATTATGGTTAAGGTTAGGATAAGTCTACAGGAAATTAATGTAAGTCAATGTAAAGTCCCCACAAGGAATAAAAACAGTGTTATGTTTGTGTGTGTGTGTGCGGGGAGGGGTGACATTTCCTGTATCACGTACTACCGCTTGTTTGATCTTTCGGCTTTCATCTTCTCAGCAAAGAAACCTGACATTACAGGGTCTCTCTACTCTCCACTTGCTCCATTTTAAGCCTTGCGTGTAGCTGCCTGTGTGTGTGTATGTGTTTGTGTGTACGTCTGCATACGGAAGAGATAAGCGAATGGATAAATAAGTGTGTCCTCCCACCCTGGGGTGAAAAAGAGTAAAGTGTACATTCCCTCCTTCTTCACACACCTGCATTAGTAAAGGTAGGGGATTCAGTATGTGTGTGTGAACTTGTATGTGTGTTATCAGTAAGTAGAATATATTATTCTGTTGGTTTTATATCTGATTGTCTAATCTCATGACGGAGCTCTTTGATATTCAAGGAAATTCAGGTGACTCACCAGAAAAATGCCTCCTAACACTGGAGAGCTTCTGAGAAGGAACGGATACAATATAAAAGTGTAACCTTGAAACTCCAGAACAATAGAGTGAAACAGACATTTGTAAACAGCTCCTCATTATTATAATAATTGCTTAGTGCACTGGGGCATTTACTGTATATCAGCTGGACAAGATAAAAGATAGCATATGCAATAGAACAGAAAATTGTTCTGCAGAGCTAAATGTGCAGCCACAGTGGCTGAGGTGTATTTGTATGTTCTGCTTTGTTTTCCCTCACAAATTAAAGGTCCCTGACATGAAAACTGGACAGCAACAACACTGCCTTCTGCCTCGTCATAGTTCCCATGCTAGTAACCATTCACCCGTCTTAAATGTCCTCAAGTATGACACTGAATGACTTCCAGCTTGAGCGGTGCTGTCCTGGAAATGGCACTGACCTCTGTCCTCTGTAAGGACAAGGCTAAGAAG
>NW_018128085.1:1009138-1012364 GCF_001952655.1 Monopterus albus | reverse complement strand
AGATGTAAGGGAGGGCTTCATAAAAAAGCTATCATCATGCTGAGTATAAAGTACAAGCTTGATTAAGTAAGCATGTGCAGAGCAGTAGAAGCTAAAGAAAGTGAGTCGGTGCAGATTTTGGCAAAGTGTGAAGAAATTAAATGGCACTTTAGCCTCAGATTCATTTAGCTGAATTTCAGCCAGATCAGTTGTGAAATTTGAAGATGGTTGCAATGCCTGTGATTAATTGCCTGATGGTTCAACAATCAGGCTACCAGCCAATCAGATGGATCAGTGGCATGAGAGAAATTTTGCTTATGCAATTTGAGCAGTTGAATGGAAACTGCAGTGAACTTGCTTTGATAGTAATGGAGTTGTATTTTACATATTGTGGCTAAAACTGTAGTCTGGATGCTGTTGTGATAAAAAAATAACCTTTAGTCTGCATCTTTTAGCCACCCACATTTCTATAATATTATATTCTATGTTTTTCTTTTCTTCACAGTAGAATTGTACAAAGCAACACCACCTCTGTGTCTTTTAAGCCAACAAAGTTGATGAAGCAACCTGTCCGATGAAACCTTATTGGAATTGTCCCTGGACCAAAGTGTCTGGGGTTGATTCTGAGCAGGTTCAGTGTTGTGGCAGGTCAACTGATGCATACCGTGTGAGCATAAAAGGCTCTGGCCATGCAGACAGCCTGATGGCTTGTGTAATGTGAGTAAACACTGAGTGCAGGATCAATATAATCAGGCGGTGTCTGTCCAGCTTCTTGCAATATGTTATTGTAATAATGCTACTTGGGGCATCTCAAGTGTGATAAGAACAACAAAAGGAATTTACAGAAATTATCAGCTCCCTGTCACTGTGGTGAGACAGGGAAATGAAGGAGCCGTGTCCAAATTAAACTCTTCTACCACAGTTCTAGTCTGATAATATTAAATTTCAAATACTGAGTAATATACTGATTATAATCCAGTGAAAACCCAATCCATTAGTTATATTGCTCTACCTAAAAGGCTAGTGAAACAGGTCTAATTTTGGTAAGATGTTTCTTAGCCCCTGAATAGGCCTGAAATAAGTTGCCCATGGCATGTTTTTCCTTGTTTTCAGAATTATTTACAATGTTACAACGGTGAATTATCATCTTAGACATGGCCTAAAGCTCATAAAATGAGGTGTATATATGTTATATTACTTCTGTGCAGAAGCAACACGGTTTATACATGTTTTGCAAATTCTTGCCCACAAGACTATTTTCTAATAAAATTTAACTGATAATTTAAGCATTTCCTTGAATGGTCATAATCTCCAGGCAGTTGCATGTTCATGTGAGCTTGCCTGACATCCACTGGTGTCATTGTAAAAGCTAAATTTTTCAACTGTGCCCAGTTTTGTGGATATATTTTTATCTCCTGCTGCTGCACTGTGACCAGAGGATATAGATGTCTTGTTTTACCTGAGCAGGTCTAACCTACGATCAGCCGGACAGTGAAGCACCCTAGGTCAGTGAATGACTAGCCCATCAATGCTGGATTCCCCCGGAGCACAGTGCCTGTTTGTTTTGACTGTCTGAGGACAGTGTGTCTGCCACATGAGATGTGTTGCTGGTTAAGGAGCAGATTAATGAAACCATGATGTAATTGCTGGTGCTACGCTACCAGTTGGAATTAATTTCACTACTTTGGGTGCAGCAGCCACCGGTTGGATTTATCGACCTTGGAGCTACTTGTAAGGGAATGATGTTTCCACTACTTAGTGGGACTCAATGATAAGTGAAAAAAAAAGACACACACATGTTGCATGTCTGTTAATGACTTGCTTCTGTATGTTAGAGAGAATTGTTATAAAGCTGGAGAAGTTACTATGTCTGCATTATGCCAGTTAAAATATGGGGTTTCACCAATTACCTGCTTTGTTTAGAGTGTTACACATCTCTTTTCATCAGTATATATACTGTTGTTTACCTATCTACGGAGGAGAAATTTCAATTAATTAATGCCATTGTGGTTCATCCACCAGCTGTCCATTTTCAACACAACACTGGCAGCAGGATGTGTGCATTCATGAACTGTCTTGGTTTTTAGGAAGAGGCTCTCTGGTTTTATCGTTCTGAAATAATTACAGACTATTTGGAGTTATGACGGGTGCAAAGCTAATCCAGAGGTACCCAAGATTAAATATTAAATGGCTGGAAATGAGCAAAATGAGCATGCCATGGGCACTTTAACAAACTAGCAAACTAACAATCTAACAAACAGCTCTTGCAAATATTTTAAACATAATTTCAAAATATATTATTATTACAATCCCTGTAAAAGGAAGCACCTTTTGGTATCAGTAGTTTGCAAAAGTATTTGTTAATGGCACCTCACCAGGCAGCACTGGCACTGAAGACATTCCAGGTGGCTGTTTGAATTTAAACTAATTCTATGCTGGAGAGACCAGTGTGGAATTTAGCAGCTCATCCAAAAACACACATCTCACTATTGCAAGTCATGGATAATGTTTATGGTGCATATGACGCCTGGAATTAACTGAACACAATGAGGTAAAATACATATAAAATAGAACCATAATTTGATCAGGCTCACACGCAATATGGCTTCTTTCACCATGGCTGAGAGCAATCGTCTATGGCATGCATATTGGTTCTTCTAGGTTCTATTTCAGTAGACACATCCTCATACTCAATATGGTTTCAGAGAAATAATTAAACACATTATAACAGTGTAAGGGTTTGTGGATTAGTACTTCCAATTTTAGCAATCAGATTACTGCAGCTCCTTTACACAGAATACATAATTTTTTCCATCTCTAAAGTAAGAGGGTCTTCTTCTCCTTCTCTGCAAGAGAAGAATGAACATACTTAGTCACACAAACAGAGGCTTAATTGCACACACGCACCATTCACAGTATGACACAGACATACAGCTGTCATGCTGAGAAAGGCTGTTGTCAGGATGTTTTACTGTGTCATCATGCAGCTTGTAACACTGCTCACACAGCAAAATAAAAATGCTACTTAGCTGACAAGGCTCTGTCTGTGTTTGTTTCTCTCTCTCCCACTTTCTCTCTACCCTTCACCATTTTACCAAATATTCTTCTCCTCCCTCCATGCCCAGTCAGTCTCTCAGTACACCATGCCTGTCATTCTTCACTCGTCTCAATCCCTTACTATGTCTTTCTCCCTTTGTTCCTGGGGATTGTTATTTTGTCAGCCATTGTCATTTTGCCTGCTGCCTCT
>NW_018128085.1:1003895-1008775 GCF_001952655.1 Monopterus albus | reverse complement strand
AGCATTTATCTTTGTGTATCGAATTTTAAGTTTAAAGAACTACCAAAAAATGAGGTACGACCAGCAGGCTTGACAGCAAGACTTCCAGCCTGGCCAAAAAGTCTTGCTTGTTATTTCAACTTAAAATTCGATACACAAAGATAAATGTTTCTCAACTCATCAGTCATGTTACCCACAGACATCATCTCCATGATCAAGTGGTATTTAAGAGAAATAATGTTGGCCATATGGAGTGGCTACCTTATGTCAGTGACGAGCACACTCAGTCACACACACACTTACACTGACTTACCTACTTACATTAATTTCCTAATACCTAAGCTTAACCCTTACCCTTCCCTTAACCATAAACAAAGTCATCATTCTAAAAGTCAGTGATTTACATTTTGGGGACTTGCTTTTTTGTCCCCATAAGAATGTCCCCACAGTGTATTCCCATAGCAGGAGTGATACCAGCCCACATACACACACACACACACACACACACACACACACACACACACACATGCACACAGCACACTCCAGGGAGTGAGCTGGCATTTCACTACAGCTCATTCTGTCATGATGGCATTACGGAGCCTTCCAGACACCTCTCAGACAGATTGGCTTCTCATCTTTAAGACAGCTGATAATGAATTTAAAGCACTGCCCTTGGCTTTGGCATACCTGTGGAAAGCACAGTCCAAGACGATGAAAGAGGCAGACAGACACTATGTGCCTTGGCAAGAAATCATAGTGGAAATGAAAATAACTTGTGCTGGTGTAAGGGTAAATTGGCAGGTTTCATAAAAGGCAGCTTTTCTCTATTTCGAGATGTTGCAGGGAATGAATGACATTTGCTTTTCAGCATTGTCCTGCAGAAACCTAGAATCTCTCAGATGACGGCTTGGTTAAAAAACTCAATGTAAGATTGGCTTTTCCACTGACCATTGCAGGTGTTTTCTGACTTCCATTGAGATTCAATAGTTTGACTTGGTCTCAGCACCTTTCATCTGTGAATAATCAGTTTCACTATAAAAGACTGCAGTCCCAGGAGGTAAACAGTGACCATGGTAAAGTGGGGGTGCAAAGAAATTAATTTAACTGTGCTCTTCTTAGAGAAGATGTCTGTGTGGGTTTCAGAGGCCAGTTTAGGAGCAGTTTTTAAAAATGAGCATCCAAGCAGCAGTGCACCGTAAATGGTTATATGAATGAAGAAAGCCCAGCCCTTACCAGCAATTCCAATCATAGCTCAGTGCAGGCTTTTATATTCATTGGATCATCATTCATTTACTGGATTACTTGTGTTGCACTTGAGTGGCATTGTTTTTCATGTTGCTTCCAGAAGGAGACCTGACTCTTCTGTCCAAGATTCATTCAAGTGTGTCAACTAAGAACAAATTCTTATTAACAACATTGTTTTAGCATACAGTCTCCTCAAATCTAAAATGGTAACCTGCTGCAAATGATTAGTAAGATGATCCAACACATGACATCTAAACCAACCAATTGTTGAAAGCGCAAACCTAATACCCTGACACTGGACAAATATTCTAAGAAATAGACTCAAGTAATAAATGCCTTTCCATAGGTATTGTGTTATTTAGTAAATGGGTGAGCATTAGTGCAGATCACATACTGCCAGGTACTGTCAAGGGAGGACATTAACAAAATGCTATACGCTGAAGGTACAGTAATGGTAGCCATGATCTGCACAGCTAGTTTGTAATTATTGGCAGCTACTGTGGTGATTGTAGGATGAGTAGTTTGCTCTTTGACAATGAGAAAGTAATTAAAAGTAGAGCCTACCATCAGGTCAAAGGCCTCCTGAATGAAGGAACTTCAGTAGCTGTGGAACAACATGCAGCACAAACAGCTGAAGACGGAGAGACATGGGAAAAAGCTATTACAATCATAACTGCCTTCAGTAGTTGTTCAGTCAGAGTGCCTGCAGCAATGGCCCTGTTCTTTTCATCCAATTTTTAAATGAGCATGGAATGAATTTAACTGGAGCTAACTTTAGTCAAATTAGGGTCTGGTGAGAAAGGAGTTTGAATTAAGTAAGGTAATACTACAGTAATGTAGGAAGTCAGCATTAATGGACTCAAAACACTAAGTCTTTCTTGCAGTAGCAAATGTAATAGGACTACAAATAATTTGACATTGAAATACAGGTTTAGGCATGTTCTTTTCCCTCTGGATGGAGCCATTCATTTAGATTTAACTCATCCACTGACTGTATCATGCTTGTAGAGCAAAAAATCTGTTCATAGTACATTAACCCTGAAAGTTTATAGTTCGTTGTGAATAAATTACTCAAGAAGATAGTGGAATAGGGTTAATTTCCTGTTAAGATGTAAAAATGGTAAAATTAAGTATCCTCAGTAGCTCAACTTTTACCGTTTTTAATGAGTTTGATTTAGCTCAGTAAATAATGGACGTGATTTGCAGCAAATTATCTCTGGTGCTCTATGTAATGTTTAATATCTCCAATAAAAGAGTGAAGTGTCTCAAATCTGACTCAACTTTGACAGGTGTGTAATTTCTGGGAAAATATCTGAATGATAACCTGTTGCTTAATTAGTTCAAAGAAAGTGTAACAACTTGTTGCATTCATCCCCCTTTAAATCTAATAGTCTACTGTCTGTGCATCTTATTACAGAGTGACAAAGGGGAACATTTGTGATGGGTTGGATGAAAATTATAGACAGAGAAAATGAAACAATCTAACAAAGTGGAAACAACCAATATATTGTAGAGGAGAGAATCAAAGAAAGATCTAAAAGTGATGTTCATGCCATGAAAGGCAGCTTGCAGATAATGAAGAGCCCTCTTTGACCGGTGGCATGAAAAAAGGGACACAAAAGTACATGTACACACAGTTTCACTTACACACACTGCAAGAAGACTAGAACCATAAACAAGCATACCACATTATCAAGTGGATACTGGGTTTTACACACTAATCCCATTCAAATCCCTTTGGAAAGCAATGAGACTGGCACCACCGCACAGTCATGTGTGTGCGAGTGCCCGTGCATATCTGTGTCTATATGAGATAAAGTGGCAAAGTGATCATGCAGGGTCTAAATCCCAGAGATGAGTGTTAACCATCCCTGAGGTTGTGTTAGTCTGTTGAAACAGCATTTCACACACTTTTGGCAACCAAAGCAGTAAATTTAGTCTGTCCCCAGGGGTGAGGATGGGGGGAGGAGACTGAGGAGGGGCATCGGAGGGACTTTACAATTGAGCTATATACTTTCAAAGTGAGGAGACACTATAGTAGGTAATATTGTGTCATTGCAGGACAGGGTCTCTCATACATCCTAAGCCTGCATTCAGACTTTCAGTTTCAAAGGTGTGAAAAACACAGCCCTCTACTTTCATTTCTATGGGGGACTGTGTTCACAGCAGCCGGCACCAGCATTACAGGGTGTCTGACAAAATGTTGCAGCCCCTTGTGGAGAAAAACTTAGATCTGGTTTAACTGTGACAGTAACATCATGTGGTAAAGGTGCTGCATTGACGGTACTGGGGGTGGTCAGAACGTGGACGCCCATGAGAAGAAGACCCTTTTGTTTACTTTGTTAGCATGAGCATTCACTGCTATTTGCTCTCGAATTTGGGCCACAGTTACAAACGGAACATAACGGCACACCTTATGTTTTTGTTGGATGGGGTACTGGATGTCAGACTGTGTTTTTTATCTATCAGTGCCAACACATTGTTAGATTGATTGTGCTGGAACACAGGAATTTCCCCATTGTGGGATCAATAAAGTACTACCTACCTACCTACCTACATTGGTGGTAGAAATTGGTGCTAATGTAGAGTAGGCTACAGTAGCAGCATGGCTAACCAAAATACAATGGAAACTAACAGGCTGGAAACTTGAAGCCACTCACCTAGACTCATCATGTAAATGGTAAATGGACTGTATTTATATAGTGCATTTTTCACAGTGTGTTGCACTGGCCAAAGCACTTTACAGGAGATCATACACCATTTACCCATTTACACACACATTCACACACCGACGAAGACAAGGCTGCCACACAACGGTGCTAGTCAAGCCACCGGGAGCAATTCGGGGTTCAGTGTCTTGCTCAGGGACACTTAGGCATGCAGGGAGACCGGGAGTCAAACCACCAACTTGCTGGTCTGGAGACGACTGCCCTACCTTGGGAGCCACAGCCACCCCCACAGCCACAATGTGAACATATCATACACATCTACAACACACCCCCTGCAACCCCTCACTCCTTACTGGACTCAGTCTGAAGGCTTGTTAAGACTTAACAAGCCTGAAACCAAAGTGAAGCAAATTTAATATAGACTGGAAATTCATGCAACATAAAATATACTGTATGTGCTTATATGTGAGGATACACGAGGTTGATACAGTGCACACAACATATGACAGGTTCTAGATTTAAAAAGTGAAGGATGACATAGGTGCTGTATATTGAATATTGTTGGAACCCAGAACTGTCAAAAGCAATGTGTACTTACCAGAATGTTAAATTGCTTTTAATAATTATTTTTACCACTAGCAGCCATCAGTCATGTTACAAATAATACAGCACAAAACCATGACCAGTACAGTGTGCCTTTCTTCCCTCATGCTTAAGGGTTGATCCTGTTCTAAAAGTCTATGGCATGAAATGAGAGGAATATGAAAAGAGAGGTACTCGGTGAAGGAATAGAGAAGAGCCAAAGTTAATTTGAATGGGTAAAGTTGGGGGAGGGGGGAAGGGGGCTGAAAACCGAAGTAAAATAAACGTTTTGAGCTCAAAGAGGGCTAACAGTGCCAGAGGAAAGGGGAATAAGGAGGAGGAGAGGGATAAGAGAGGAGATAGATGTATAAAAAGTCTGTCCTGTCTGCTTGTGCCCCCCCCCCA
>NW_018128085.1:1000271-1003867 GCF_001952655.1 Monopterus albus | reverse complement strand
TTTGAAGAAGGAGTGATCCTTCCCCTGCTCCCTCGAAGGAGGAGGAGAGGGATCAGAGCAGAGGCCCCTGACACAGCGAGAGATGTCAAGATACATGCACACACAGTACTTTTCACATTATGCACTTGACTTCTCTTAGAAGTACTTGTGAAGGTGACTTTACACTCAATTTTATTTAGCTTTGAGCAAACCTTTCTCAAACTGACCATATGGGCCGTGTTTTTTTCTTCACACTTTCTCAGTGCTGACAGCAGTGAAATGATCACAAAAGTCATGTCTCTACATACTGCTGGGTGGCAACTACAGAAGTTCTGCTAAAGTTGCAATATTCTTTTTTTTTTTTCACTCCAAGCTGGAAGATACTTAGCGTAGGTCTTCAGCATTGTCATGAATTCTCCACTGGTAAAAAGCTAGGATAGGACCTCAGCTGTTTAACTGTCACTATTGTGTTTGTGCTGTGGTTACACATTCACTGAACATGATTGCTGTGTCCTCCCTGACTCATTGCTCAGAGATGTGGGGAAATCTAAGGATGACAAGATGATTACATAAGCACCTAAGTTCATTTTGGATGTTGGAATTTGTGTTCTATTTATCCAAAAACGTTTGGCTGTCTATACTCCAACTTGGTCAGACTTAGCTGGGTTTATATTATATGTATGTAAATGGCCACACCTCAGAGCTACATTGTGCAACCACAGTCTTTGACCACAGTTGACTACTTTAGGACTGTTTTCACTGAGTGCCTATAAACGCAGGTGGTAGAGAACAGCGGCAAATAATGATTAGCCTTGTGCTTTTCACGCACTCACCAGCAGTTTTGAGGGGCAAGTGCAATAAACTGATGAGATAAGAGGGTGAAGCGCGAGACAAAGGCATGGGCGGTTGTCAAAATTTCCAAGCAATTATCCCAGTATGCTTCTTGATAATCATCCATTGTTTCACTTTCCACCAGCTGTAATTTCACCTGGTCAACTCTTGGGTGATAATCATTGCTTCACACATCTCCTATGTGTCCAAAAATAATGAGCTGAAGGGTTAGAGCAGTGACATTTGCCTCCAAGCACCACAAATACTTTCAAATGCACATTTGTACCCTCAAATTTGGACACATTTTCTCCTGATTTCATTCCTCATTCATCCCTTTAGTTGTCGTTCTTTCTCTTAATATCTCTGTTATTTTGTGCTGTCAGTATGCAGTGCCATCTGAGATCTAAACTCTCATATTGATGCAGCTGTGGACACTATAATTTCTCTGCTGCTGTCACTGATTGTGAAAATTACAAATCTATACATCACATTTTTGCCGAGTGACGACGGGTCAATGATGAGTTGGACCAGGTCTTCATCCCTGTCTACTCAAACATACTGTTCTCGTTTCATACAGTCAGTTCTATGTAGCCTCAAATCCTTTGCCATTACAATTTTTACTTGAAGCCTTAGTATTCACACTCTCTGTATTCACAGTAGCACTCAGTCAAACTGTTGTGCTCACAGCAGTGACACTGTGGTAAGTTTTAAAATTAAGCCAAATTTTAATTACCCCAAAATGTCACTGAGAAACAAGCAATGAAAAACCCTGTGGAATCACCCAAGAGGGTCAGCTAACACAAAGGGTTGATAGATACAGTTTAAATTGAGGAAAATATGAGTTTAAGCACATTTAATTAAATCTGAAAATTATTAAATTAGATCTGTAGTGCTAAATGGGACTTGATGTTCCCATTATTATTACACATAGAGTCCAGTGATTAGAGAGATTGTCTTTAGAGGTACTATGCTAGAGAACATTAATCTCTCTGTAGTGTCTTTGAGCAAGACTCTAAATACCTTCAAGAGTAACTGACTAGTCAGTAGCTGACTGTGATCATGAACTCTGGCACTGTAATGAACAAAAGTAGAATTCCCTCGCTGAGTAATTGTCATTACAGGTGGTCCATGTACAGTATTCCCAAAAAGTAATCACTGACACACTCTCGCCAACCCACAACACATCACATGGCCTCGAGCAGTCAAAATAAATAGGTACTATGCTCCAGGGTAATCCAGCGTTGATGAGCTGATCATTCACCACCCTAGGGTGCTTAACTGGCCTGATGATTGCAGGTTTCTAACTGCTCCATTCACACCATGTTAGACCTGGTCATGTAAAACAGTGAGCACATGAACATGAGTACATGCAGTAACCTCAGTCCTTGTATTTTTCTCTGGTCACAGTGCAGCAAGAGGTAAAATATATCCACAAAACCACGTGCAGTTGAAAAATTCTACTTTAAGAATGGCAGTGGTGGATGTCAGGCAAACTCACATGAACATGCACAACCAGGAGATTATGACCATTCAAGGAAATCCTTAAACTACTGCATAAAACACTTTACATAGTTGGAAAAAAAAGTCTCGCCAGTGAGAATTAGCAAGACTTGTATAAACTGAGTTGCTTCTGAATAGAAGTACAAGCTTTCAGTCACATTTAAGATGATAATTCATCATTGTAACATTGTAGATAAGTCACAAAACACAGAAAAGCATGCCATGGGCACTGTAAGGTTTAGAAGACCTACTGTGCATCATCAGGGTTACATTAATAAATGCAGTTAAGGTTGTGGAGCAATCATGGCTAAAAACAATCTTTCACACAGGAATTCAGCACAGGTCTCTGATCCATTCATCCCCCCAGCTCCCACCTAACTTTGTCTATGCAGCATATTGTACAATGTCACCTATTTCATTCTTTGTTTTTATCATGATTACTATGTTCGTGTCAGGTGTCACTGTCGCTGCCCACGTGGGCATTGAAGTCCCCCAGTAGAACAACGGAGTCCCCAGTCGGGGCCTTTTCCAGCACCCCTCCCAGGGACTCCAAGAAGGCCGGGTACTCCACACTGCCATTCGGCCCGTAGGCACAAACGGCAGTAAGAGACCTATCCCCGACCCGAAGGCACAGGGAAGCGACCCTCTCGTTCACCGGGGTAAACTCCAACACATGGCGGCTAAGCTGGGGAGCTATGAGCACGCCCACACCAGCCCGCCGCCTCTCACCGCGGGCAACTCCAGAGTAGTAGAGAGTCCAGCCTCTCTCAAGGAGTAAGGTTCCAGAGCCCAAGCTGTGCGTGGAGGTGAGCCCGACTATATCTAGCCGGTACCTCTCAACCTCCTGCACAAGCTCAGGCTCCTTCCCCACCAGCGAGGTGACATTCCATGTCCCCAGGGCTAGTCTCCGTGTCCAGAGATCGGGCTGTCGGGGCCCCTGCCTTCGACTGCTGCCCAATCCACTATGCACCGGCCCCTTACGGATCCTCCTGCAGGTGGTGAGCCCACAGGAGGACGTCCCCACGTCACTCATATAACTTTAAAACTAGAAATTTAAAAGCATAACAATTGGATGACAGGGCTGAAATGATAAAAACAGACCAAAAACAATTTTACATGGATCTGACATTGAGTTTACTTTAATGCTATGAGGTGTTTTCATTGTATTTGACATTTTGTTTAAAGACTGAAAATGTATTTTATTATTTTCCACAGATCAGGTAATGCTGTGCCAGCCAGTGGAGGCACAGCCACAGGCTGAGCCCCGGGGTTCTACCCTCTTTTAT
>NW_018128085.1:994851-999301 GCF_001952655.1 Monopterus albus | reverse complement strand
TTAGAGATAGGGTGAGGAGCTCGGTCACCCGGGAGGAGCTCAGAGTAGAACTGCTGCTCCTCCACATCGAGAGGACCCGGCTGAGGTGGCTCGGGCATCTGTTTCGGATGCCTCCTGGGCGCCTTCCTAGGGAGGTGTTTCGGGCATGTCCCACCGGGAGGAGGCCCCGGGGAAGACCCAGGACACGCTGGAGGGACTATGTCTCTCGGCTGGCCTGGGAACGCCTCGGTATTCCCCCGGAGGAGCTGGAGGAAGTGTCTGGGGAGAGGGAAGTCTGGGCATCTTTGCTTAGACTGCTGCCCCCGCGACCCGGCCCCGGATAAGCGGAAGAAAATGGATGGATGGATGGACTATGTCCGTTAGAGGTCACCCAATAATAACCTAACCTATCGTAATAAGCTGCTGGTACAAACAAGCTATGAACTCTGGTAAAAGCAGGACAGTCTGCTCTTCCCAGGAGTTAAGGTGGTACAGTTGATATCAGTTTCATATTTGTGTCACCTGTGGAGACACTGAAATGGGATGTATTCACTTGAAGGACTGGAGGTAAGATATGCAGCTAGTTACTGCCCAAAGAAAATCCACTGGCATAACAGTTAGTACAGGAAATTCATTACTGGTTTAGTCTCTGTATGGGATTTGTGGAGAATAACAAAAACACAGAAAATCACCAGGCAATTCCAATCTAATATGTGTGTTAACTCAGTTGTCATGCAATAACCACTAATTTCCTTATGACAGAAAGCACTTACAGGCTACATAAAAAGTAACCTTGTAGCTGGTGAGAAGATGACACGAGAGCAAGTATTCTAGGGTATAATTATTTTTTAAGGCTGCTTTTGCTTTTTTAGATGCTTTTGTTTTTGAGCTGCAATTAGTGTCCTTTCATGTTGTGTCCAACTGAATGATTGAAAACCTGCTACCACACAAAGTTCCTGAATCCCAAGCAAGGATGGTTTCATTCAGTGCCTTTCACTTGCTGATACCCACATACTGTATACTTGAATACCAGTTAATTAAACAGTCCTTAGGTGCTTGATCTATAACCATGCCATGTGTACCCTTCCTGACCTGAATGAATACTGTATGTTGATATTGTATGTGAATGATTCCTTGTGAATGTCCATGTGTTCATGGATGTTTGTGTATGAGCTTGTATAGCAGTACTGAGTGTGCTTTGATTCACAAAGACAGTACACACACAATTTATTAATGAAAGTGTGAGAAGCCTTCTATGAGGAGAGCCAACACAGTACTGTACACTATTGGTAGCTAATGCCACCCTGCTATAATTTTGCAGAAACTTACGCACACATGGACACATAGAAAGTGTATTGAGGAGTAGATCACTGGGGTTTTGGTGATGGAGGGTCTATAAGTCTACAGATAATCACATCTGGGCTTGTGATGTCTTGGTGTGTGAGGTGGTTTGAGATATATATTTTGCTCCAACTAGGATGCAACATGTCAATATGTGTGAGAGAGAGTGTGTGTACACATTGGCATTATGAGGTCATTTTAGGCTGATTGCACAACTTCAAGGGCTGTTTGAGGGTCAAGACCTGGTTTTAGGATTAAGGTTTGAGTTAGGTGTTAGGGCAAGGGTTGGGGTTAGTCATTTAGCTCTGAGGGTTAGGGAAAGGGTAAGAGGTTGGGAATGCATTATTTCAGTGAGTGTCATCACAACTATAGAAAGATGTGTTTGTGGCCTTGTTTTTCCATACTTGTGGGAGCAAGAAACCATGAACATGCTTTCTTTATGTGAACATGTGTCACCTGTGAGGACCAGAAGCTCTTCCCCACTGCACAGGTCCTACAATTTTACAAAACCAATGTTGTGTAAAGTTAGAGCAAGTTTTCATTTTGGTTAAGGTTAGCATAAGGGTAAAGGCCTGTTCACATTATTGTGGAAATATAAGGTTCTTGCACTACAATTTCAGGACTGCTTGGTGCAGAAAGCCAAAATCTGATTAGCTGTTTTGTACCGTTTTTGTTGTGTTAATAATGGTATGTTGTTGATGTTGTCTCTCTTTGTGTGTGTGCTTTCTACTGTGAATATATGTGTGTATATATACATATGTGTGTGTGTGTGTGTGTCTTTGAGGTGAATAATAACTTTTTTCTTATTACCCTGGATACGCCAGGGTGCTTGCAAGCTCCGCTTACTGGAGTTCAATTACTGGTTTCCCTCTGGCTTGCCTTTTATCACTGAGTAAGTAGCGCCCTGCTTCTGTGTGTGTGTGTGTGTGTGTGTGTGTGTGTGTGTGTGTGTGTGTGGTCTGAATCATGCAGTTGCATAAGAAAGTAAAAAAAACATGGTGAGGTTTCTACACACAGGTTAAAAAAAACAAAAGCCAGGCATGGATGCCTGCACATATTTTACACCTACCAGTTTGTCAAGGTGCACTCACAGATTCATAAATACAAGCACACATATTGGTAGTCTCACATGCACAAGTACACAAAACAGGTGCACATCCATTGCTCTTTTTGTCTTCTCCCTTGGTTTATTTCATCTCAGTTTTTAACCTGTTCACCTCATACACACACATGCACACACACAGACACACTCACACAAAGGCACTGTGATGCCTCTGAACCATGGGGACTTTGATTTGGGTCAACTCTACAATGAATGTCTGCAAAAGAGAGATAAGTAGTGTCTTAGCATACTTGTTTTCAACAACTGTAGTGTTGGTACACAGATTTTTTTCCCCCATAAAACCAAAGAGAGCACTTTGACTGAGCAACCTGGTAGGTAAATGTGAGCAGAGCCAGTAGCGCAAGTGGGAAAAATACTATGCTTTGCTCTTAGTTGAGTGACATTTATAAACACATTTGTTTTGAATAAATATTAAGAGTCTCATTGTCATTAGTATATTTGCCTGGTAAAGTACCTGTAAGATGTAGGGGATTTACTTTTTAAAAATGACATTTGTTGACATTTCTATGGTATGAACAAATGTCAAGCAATTGAAAAGTAGTTTTGTGCACCTGCATTTATAAAAGCATTTGGGCTTTATTGTTTTCTTCAAACACTTACTTATAACTTTGTAAATTTAATTGGTTGGTTGGAAATCCAAATAACTTAGTATTTAAAGTTTACTATCACACAGTATTCATTATCAGTCATCTTTTGCAGCAAATTCATCTGGCCACTAACTATATCATCAGAAAACAAAACAAAACAACAGATGTTATATATGCAATATTGTTTATTATTGTCCAAGAATTAGCAGTGAAGTTTGTTTGACCAGATAAAATGATGGTGCCACTAAAAGGCGAGAGCAATGAAGAAAGAGGTGAGAAAGATAAAGGAAGGAGTTGGGGAAGAAGGGTGGGGGAAAAGAGAGGAAATGGGAAGAGGAGGGTAAAATAAAATGAGCAGTAGAGAACTGCTGCCCATAGACTTCTATTAAAACTCCTACTTTGGTTTGTATGAGTGATGTGTGAAATTAGAACAATAGTAGTGATGGGCCAATTTACATTTCTTTCAGTTCCAAGCCAATTCCAACACAGATTTCAATACAAGAGCTCATTTACTGCAGTAAAACAATCAACACTAATAAACAAAATATTAAATATGAGTAATGGATAAGTGCAACCACTGGATGGTCAGAGACAGGCCATAAAATTCATAATTTGAAAGCCATTTGGCCATTTTCAAAGGGCACAAAGGCCGACACAAATGGCATGATATGTATGTGTACGCAGATTATGTACACATTTGATTTTGATTTGATTTGATTTATTCTTTCAAACATGTAACGACAGTCAATATGTCAACACACATAATTTCACACATATTCACAAATGCATAATCAATTTGCTTATACCTAGTACATGCTTGAACGGAGTAGGAAGAAGTCAGACTTATCTAGTCCTACCCCATAACATCATCTTACCATCATTGGTTTGCAAGCAGTATTACTACATAGATAATTTTGTTCTACACCACGCTAGTGATATACTAAAAAATATTACAGACTGTTAACATTCTTACATAATTACATACTTTGATAATTATCTTCTACATCACACAAGTAGAAATATTACATAGTGTTAACATTCTTACACCACACCCACAATGTTACACCTGATTAATCGTTAAACCTGTTCTTGCATATATCTTGATTGACACATACCTTTATATTTATGTTTAAACTCATCAATTCTATTACTATTTTTTATGTCCACACTTAAATTATTCCATAGTTTTACCCCACTTATGGAAACCTAATCTTTTTTTGGTTGTACGTATAGCATGAATTTTAAAATTTAACTGACCCCTTAAATTATATCCCCCTTCCCTTTCATTAAATGGTTTTTGAATTCCACCAGGTAATAAATTGTTCCTGGCTTTATACATAAACACTGCAGTCTTATATCCCACTAAATCGAAAAATTTTAACAATTTAGACTGTATGAAAGCTACATTGGTGTGATCCCT
>NW_018128085.1:992109-992719 GCF_001952655.1 Monopterus albus | reverse complement strand
GAGATAATGTTTTATACTCTGAAAGTTAGCGTATAGACTTCTGCTATTAAAGTGAATTAGTGATAATTTGTTTTCAGTCTTGACATCGCTGTTAAACTGCTCATCCGTGTAATACTTGCAGTTATTTTCAAAGTTCTTGAAAAAGTTTTTTTCAGGGTCAAAGCCATCGTCCGGTTCATGATAATGAATTTCAGTGTCTCCAAATGTGTTCAGTTCCAGATCCAGTCCCTCAAAAACTATTAACTTCTGTAACAAATCACTTGCCTCATATCGTCCATTAGTCATGCTTGTTATTGTTGGTTCCAAAGCTCATGTGCCATCGCAGATATCAATATACCTGCATGTGTCTTCAGACCACTGAGGGTCCAGCGGCCCCTTCATACTCTCCTTGTCTCGGCGTGCTGGTCATGGGTCCAAGGTTCTAGTTCTGAGGTCGGGTCACCAGTTTGTCGTATCGCAGAAACGCGATTTCTCCTCTCGCCCTAGCCTCTCTTAACATCGGCATCAACTCTCTTCTTCTCTTCCTCACAGACTCGGAGTAATCTTCGTTGATGTAAATCTTGGTTCCCTTAAGCTTCTTGGCTTGCTGCAGAATGTTTGTCTTATCTTT
>NW_018128085.1:970180-992001 GCF_001952655.1 Monopterus albus | reverse complement strand
ACTCCGCTTCCGTCCAGCTTTCTCCAGCTGACTCCTTGATTCCCTCGAAGATCAGGTTTTTTTGCTTGGACTGTGCTTCCAATTGCTCCATTTTATACGTAATAGTTATTAGACTCTCACGGGTTTTGTAGACGTCCCACCTAGTGTCTTTGGCAATTTTTTCCTGCACCCCCACGGCCGGTTTAATCGCGTCCACATCTCGCTGGGTAAACTGCAAACTCGTTTTTATCTCCTGCATTTCTTTGGTCATGTCGTCGAGTCTCTTGTTATTTGTCTCCATAATTAGTTTCACAAAGCCTTGGAAACTTTCATGCTGTTGGCACATAAGCACAGTGAACATCAGCTTCTGCTGATTCAACATCTCAGCTACTTGCGCCGCTGAAATAGAATCTTCTTCAGCCTCAACATCTTCACTCGCTTCGGATTTATTAGCTCTTTTCCCTCTTGGAGGCATTTTAGTAGTTGTAGAATTTATTCAAAGACTTGACAATGTAGAAGATGTGAAAAATCATAGAACAGACAAGAGGAGCAGTAAAGACGTCTGCTCTAGCTTGCAACCCGGAAAAAACCGGCCAACACATACATATAATGCTATGTTTAAATTAAAGTGCAGATGCTTTTACCAGAAACAAATTCCTTGTGTGTAACATACTTGGCCAGTAAAGGTGATTATCCTTATCCTTGTTTTTGTAGAACTGTTAAAGGAAAGTATGCACAGATAGTAACTGTGTACCTTTATTATAATTTGGATAGTAAATGGTGTTATCTGTGCACATTTGGACTCAAAGGCAAACTAAGCTCTTGTTGCTCTCTGCTGATGTTGCCTAAGCTCACGGATCATAAGAATTATGGATGTATTAAGGACAAACAGGAAAGAACATCTCATTTCTCCTAATTACTCTAACTAGTGCAATAATATTCTTTTGGCATCCTGATGACCAGCTTCACTTCTAGAACTGCTAAAACAAAAAAAACGCAAAATTTAAGGTACAAGTATGCCCAAGTGAAAGGAGGTTATTAGTCAGTGACAAGTAGGAAGGAATATAGGGCTATAGATAAGGGATCATTGAACAAAGAAGGGAGGATGAAGGAAAATTAACAGCAAAGGGAAATAAAAAAGAGGATGTTGGTGGATGAATGAACATGAGGAATAAGAAGAGAAAGCAAGATAGCAGGACAGGTGAAGAGGAAGAAGGGAAGAAGAGGCGAACATGATAAGGCAGACAGGAGAGGAAGAAGAAAGACAAATGAAAGTGAGGGAATAGCAAAGAAAATAGCAAGTCTGATTCATGTCAGTTGGGCTGCTCTGCATCATCCTGTATTCACCAACTCATGATCTACTGCTGCATCAGACGTATGTGTGTGTGTGTGGGAGGGAGAGAGAGAGAACACTTTATATTGTGTCTACCCTCTGAGGAAATTGTGCCAAGGTTTGGATAAGGATACAGATAAAGACAGCAGAGACGGGCTGTAAATCACACACACACACACACACACATAGTTCGACCTTGACTTCAGCTGCTACCCTCCACCTCTCATGATCATGTTGTGTATTATCCTCCTTTTCCTCCTGCTGCATGCTATGGCAAATAACATAGAGCACACTAAAGAGAGAGAATGGCCGAAAAAAGAGAGATACGGAATGTGTGAGAGAGAAACGATGCGAACGGAATGTGAGGCCTTGTAGTGAAAGAACAAGAGAAGAGGAGGGATAGAGGAATGAAACTGAGATGGGTCTGAATAATAGATAATATGCCCAAATAATAGCTAGGGAGACAAGAAAAATGCATTTGCTGCTGATGTGTCCTACATTTGTTCATTTGGCCGAGGAAAAGCACAGATTTCAATATAATGTGTGTATGCTATGTGTGTTTCCCAAGGAATTCTCATAGGCATTAGCCTAAATGGGGAAGAGTTATTGCAAAGCTATGTGTTGAACATAGCTGTGACACCAATCTGAATGTGAACATTAGTACTAACTATTGAAAACCGTCAAATTCTGAAAGATGACTGGTAGCATTCATAATCCTGTTTAGTTATCTATCTATTTACAGTATATTTCAATAATATGGGAGGCAGCATTCTATAGTTTGGCAGCCTACAAGATAAAGTGTGGATGTGGAGTTTGAATGATGAGTGTTTTACTAGTCAATGGGATTGTTGTGAAAGTCACAAGAGCAAGCATTTTGGAGCGTCACCCTTATTTACAATTAAAAGTCAAGTTATCTCAATTTCTGCTGCTTTGATTTTAAACACTTTATTGCAGTCTGTTTTATGTCTGTTCTCCCCTAATGTGCAAAAATCAAATAGGTTATCATGACCACATGGCCACTAAGTCTCTGCTCTTCTGTGTGCAGTGAAGCATTAATATTAGTACCAAATTATGTAAACTATACAGTTACCAAGACACTGGGCATGATAACCAAATAGATATTTTTGAATTGTGTATGCACAGCTGTATACTGTATGTGCATGTGTGCATATGTATGTGACCAATCGCCTCCTACACTAGCTCTATTAATAAAAGTATAATCCATTGTGACTCATTCTAACACCAACTCTGGCATGCTGACTCATTCATATCATTCTCCACCAGCACAAGTTGTTTCTCACTTTTGAAATATTAGAAACTTATGTTGACCTTGTGCAGTAGTCCATCTGTGAAAGGTGGTGTGAGTTTTCTCAGACTAAAGTGAGAGTGATTCATCACGAAGTCTATAACCCCTCGGCTAGGGTAAACCTGGGTTTTCTCAGAATAGGACTAATTTGTAGGGAGTTCAGCAGTCCCTTGGTCAAATCAGTCTTAGGTCTTCTCAAGATAAAAGAGTGCAACTCATTAGGACTTCAATAGTCCCCTGGCTAGAGTTTCCTCACGATAAAATGGGACTAATTTGTTAGGACTTGGGCATGTCAAAGATGAGCCCATTATTTCAACTACAATGACACTAATTCATTATGTTTTCAATAAACTCTTAGCTAGAAATCAGGTTTTTCTCTGAATGACGTGACACTGATTTATGTAAACTCAACTAAAGCCAAGCTGTTTTAGTGTAATACAAATACATGACATGACTTAAGTAAAGGGGCTCAATTTGAAGCATCCGATTTCTCAGTATAGCCACTAAATACATGAAGAGTGGGGATGCACAGCAGGAGACATTTAGATTATATACATATAGCAACTAAGTTTTCTATTAGAAGAGTAGCACAGTAGAACTAAAACCATATTGGCCTATGATTTTGTGTTACACAAAATTCTAATGGACTCATTTAATACCTCTTTTGAAGAAAATAACAATAATCAGCCATTGCAGCTTCTTCAGTTGTTTCCAATTCTCATTGTGACAAACATCCATTGTTTATAGCAAATTCATTTCCTGTTCAATGTTTCATGATCTTTCAATGTGAACCGAATATAAATACTAAATGAATGCATATGCACAGGAACACACAAGTTAAATCACACACACACACAAATCTATGACCCATATACACAAACACAAACAATGTGGTGCTGACTCAGAGATTAGAGGAGAATAATAATCCTATTATCCTGTTGTCTTTCCCCCTTGTCTTCCATTACACTAGACAAGAGCATAACGGAAGTGTTTGTGTGTGATAGGGAAAAAGGGAAAGCATGTGGGGTGTGTCAGTGTATCTGTGCATCCGTTTGCTGTCTCTGCATGTGTACACGACACTGGCCTGACTGTGTGTTTAGGAAGTGAACCATTCTGACCCTCCCTTGTAGTGCATGTGCAGTTGCAACTACAAAGCACACTGATAAATGTACACAGATTAAACTTCAGATAAACACACATCATACGTAATAAAATGTCCACTTTTTTACAAACACTAACAGACAACAAATAAAATAACATAAAAACAACAGAAACAAAAAAGTTATTCTACCCCCTAGTGAGTTAAGTTGAATTTTGGTGTGTGCGTGTGTGCATGTGGTGCAGCAGTTAATGGTTTAATGGCTATAGATGAATATGTAGGGCACATAATGTCCATTAGAGTCAATGGAAAATCAATACTTGTCATATAATTGACTTAAATGTGGTCTCTAAAAGCATCCAAATGTATTTTACTCTCTCTCTCCTGTTGTCCGTCCTTCTCTCACCCTCTCTCCTATTCCTGTTTCTGTTCATGTCTCATCCTCCCTCTTTTCACTCTCTCCATCTCGCTTCAATTTCCTCATTTCCTCCTTTCTTCACTGTCAGGTCATTTTTTGTAATTTTATGTGAGTTTGATAACACCTGCCTTCTCACTTTTACCCTTTTCCTTTATGAAATAAAGCAAAATTCAATTACCATATCTTTCCTCAGGGGTGGCACAGTGGTGCTGTTTGTAGCACTGTCACCTCACAGGAAGAAGGTTTCAGCTTTGGACTTTGCAGCTGACCTGGGGTTTGTGTGTGGAGTTTGTGTGTTCTCCCTGTTGACGTTTTCCTCAGGTACTCCAGCTTCATCTCTCACAGTCCAAAGACATGCATATTAGAACAATTGGTGACTCTAAACTGTTTGTAGGTGTTAGTGTGAATGGTTGTTTGTCTCTATGTGTCAGGCCTGTGATAGACTAGCAACATGTCCAGGCTGTGCCCCGCCTTTCAGCGAACATTTGCTGGAATTGGCTCTAGCCCTTTATAGCATTAGTGGTATACAGTAGCTGATGAATGGATCTCTTTCCCCATTTTCCCAATTTTTTCCTTCCTGTATATAAATATATGCTTCTCTGTTTACTTCTGGGTGTCTTATACTGTATAACATCCTCAAGAGCCCTTTAGATTATATTGTAACATAGGCTAGCATGAAGAGGGAGCTAGAGACAGAAGGTGCTTTTTTCCCTTTTATTTTTCCCCACACACACAAGGGCAACCGCACCAACAGCCAGGACACACTGAACACACACTGAACAATCCCTACCAATCCCGAACTAAATACATCTTGCCCTGATGGGCATTATGGGGGATCCCGCCAGGTGCTTCCCCTTAAGGTTTTCTGGGGGACCCTGCCAAGTGTCTCTCTGCCCCCAACACTACAATATGAAATAGGGATGGGACAGCAATGGAGCTACATTGTTTCATTACACAGTGAAATGCAGGCGTGCGTGCTCACACACACACACACACACACACTGACACAGATTCATACAGAAGAATAACCTGTGAAGGCACTGGATGTGATGATGGCCCTCATGCCTGATATTTGTAGTTAAGTGTTGACCTAATAACCCCAGGCTTCTGGATGTAGCTGCTTCTTAATGATAATCTCCCTTCCTAGTCTCTCTCTCTCACTCAGTCTATCACTATTGCTTTACCTCTTTAACGTCCTTTCTTGCCCTCCTAGTTTTATCCACACAGCAATATCTATCTCTTTCCAGCCACCTGCCTACAACCAAATCATATACCAGTTGCCATTCAGTTTCTGTTTGTGAATACACACATACATACACACAATCACACTGCTATATCTACTGTATATGCACATTTAAGCTGTTCACAGTAATGTACTGTAAAACACTCGCCACTGTTCCAGTTATCCTTTCAGTCAGCTCTAATTTGCACTTGCACACAATATCCTCAGTTAAAAGCTGGTTGTCTGCCACTAAACCAGACAGATCAGTGTTTCCCGTGTGTTGCATCAATACTGTTCTCTTTCTTTTGGTTGCCATGATAATAGGCCTTTGATGAGACAGTTACTATAGTAATTCAATACAGTTAACTATAACTAGCAATTTAGCACTGATCCTTTATTTTACAACTGTGCATTTTTGTGTTTCTGCATATTGTCTTTATGTAAATTTTAGTCTGTTATGTCAGATTAGAAACTTCACAACCACAGTTGCCAGGAGTCGTCCAGTATTCAGCTTTTAGACCTCAGGATTTGTATTCAGTACATCTCTTGTAGTACATTTAATAGAACAAAACATCTATTAATGTGTAATTTCCTCCTCCTCCCTGTCTTTATTCTTAGCCTTCACATGTAGCAAATGTGAACCAGAAGTAATCACATATTCTCTTCTGCCTTTACAGTGTGTGTAGGTACATCATACATTAACGTCAGTTAGTATTAAGTTGCTTAAAGGTTATTAACATTACCACACACACACACACTAATGATCATGTAATCATATATCAATAGATATAGTAGATGACACAGCTGAGGAGACTGAAGATTTAGTATCATCAGAAACCAGAAAACTTGTTTTTATAATGTTTATGGGGCTATGCATAAACAGATTTCTCTGTGTTCCATGTGAACACCATATGCTGAATATGATCTGTGATGACCCTGCCTAAAGTGTGTCTGTCTGTGTCCATGTGGGTGTGTCTGTGCTATCTTGTGGGTAACTTATGCTGACATGATCTGATTGCGGTGGGGAACAGAGCGGGATTCAGCTCCCAGTCATTTGCGGGTGGCTTGGCTGTGAGGCTCTGCTGGGCCCGGCTGCTGCTGCCTTACGCTCATCATCCCCTGTTGCTGCTGTTTTTTTAAACTGTTTTCCTTTGATTAGGTTTCTACACCTCAACATCATTACACCATTTCTACACACACTGATGTGACTGATTTACACACTTTATGTTTTATTCATTCATTTCTCTTTATTTAAGTTAAATTATTGGCAGTATTGTGTCCATTTCCAATTTATGTAATGGCCTAAGAGCCAAGTCATGATATATCAAAACTGGGATACTCTTATTAACCTGGATACTCATATCCATGTAAACACACACATTCATTCATTCATTTATTCACTTACTCAGAGGTGACCTTTCTGCCCCCTTGAGGCCAAAAAGAGATATAGCAATGTAAGTTGATGATGAAGGACTGGGTTCATTCATTGTCTCCCTCTGCAGTAGTGCTGAACTATGTAAAGTGAGCATGTTGGCCTGTGTCCTTCATGTTTTAGAACATTTATTGGCTCTGTTCAGTTATCTGTTGACTCATCTTTAAATTTTCCATCACTGCATGTACATTTTTTCCCCTGCATGCTGCTGCTTCTTGTACATTGTAGTCTGATTGTATTCACCTATTCCAATATTTGACTAGTACAGGAACTGTGTATGTGTATGTGTGTGGAGCAGTTGGCCAAACAGACATTGCCCAACGTGGTGAGCTGTCTTTAATAAGAGAGTGAGTTGGCCCCAGTGGCTAATGATAGACACAAAGAGCTTGCTTGTTGTTTTACCCCACTATAGACCAACAGACACTTGGGATATAGTAAGTTAGGGGGTGGTGGGGTTGGACTGTAACAGTCAAGGAAAGCAGGTAACAGTCCTTCTGTTGCATTACATAGCAAACACTTTACACATTACAGATGGTTTGAACATGGATTGAAGGAATTACAAGGTTTTATGGATCAGCCTGCTTGCGTGTGTGTGTGTGTGTGTGTGTGTTTTCAGTACAAGGTAAGACTTTATAGTACCATCTAGTACTTGTAAACGGAGGAGATTTTACCTTCTTAGAACATGTTCACCTTTCTCGTTGGTCCTACAACCCCTGTTTGTCCTTGGTCCTCCTCTCGCTAATCCTAAACGTTTCCAAGGCCTCTTCTTTTACCACACTGGCTAAAATTAGATGTTGACTGTGCACTGATCCACTGACATGACTTAATCCTATTTTACAATTTAGAGCTCTTACTGTAAATGGCCTGGGATAGTTGCAGATGCTTAGAAATTTGACATTATTTTTGCAGAACTGGCCATTGTTTCAATGATTATGGTAAGTCAATGGAAGATTGCCATAAAAACCTACAGCATACAGGAAGTTTGGATTTATAATGTAGCCCTGTCTGTTAGATTTTTACCCGGTTCTTTTATTGAAAGCATAAGAAGTGAAGACAGGAGAGGACTGTATAAAATCAACAGGAAGTTTACTCAAAGTCTGGGCACAGGTGAAGTCATACAGCGCTGGGATCAGAGAGACAGAGCTCATGCAGGAAATCCGTTCTCTGAGCCACAAGCTACATTTTCTCATTACATTTATCTTCTCGGGCTCAGTCCGCCCTGTACAGAGGTGCAACGTTTCATGCTTCATAATCGTATTGGCCATTTGGCGTGAGCAGGTCAACCCCTGGTTCACGTCAGTTTACTGTACCTGTATTAGAAACCAAATGTGTGTGTATGTTGTAATTTTCAGGTGGTAGCTAGTAATCTGAGTACTGAACAAATGGTTGTCTGTGCTGCAGACCCCCTATCTGTGTAGACTATTACAGGACAAAGCAGGACCTAGTGAGTATGCTAAATGGGCCAGGTGGTCATCTCAGGCTGTAGGCCCCCTGTCTCTGCAAGACACCACATGACAAAGCAGAACTTGGAATAAGCTAAGCGGGTCTAGGTGAAGGTGAAAAACAGGCCAACAGGTCAGGTTAAAATGTAAAATAGGCTGTCTGGTTACTTGAAGGCACAGACATCCTGTCTCCACAGAATTTGCAGCATAAAGATCCAAAGTTTCACTCAGTAGAATACGGCAGTCATCAATACAGTTTTAATATATATAAGCAAGGAAAATAAAGTTCTGAAAAGTAACTAAAGGAAACTAAAGTTATGAAAGTATAAAGTAACTAGAGCCTATAAGATTCAAATCTTACATGCCATTTCTCCCAGTGATAGCACCATATGTATCATATATGATTGTCCATATCATGCTTTAATTGTTTACCCCACAGTAACTGTGTGGACTTTCTGTCATTTATTTTGTGGCCTAATTAGGGATGTAACAATATTTGTAATTTCATGATGCAATATAAAAATATCAAAATAATGCCGTGGGGACTGTGATGGTATCTACCCGAATATTACATATGGTTATTTCACTAGTATAACTGCATTCATATCACAGAATTTGAAAAGGGGGGCTGGATCATCATCGATCTTTACACATGTTAAGTGGCAACATATCAGTTGTCCTGTTTCCAAAATGTAGACCACGATGTTTGAAAAACACCTTCAGTAAAGCACAAATCTGACCTTTTTTGTGACTTGTCCCACTGTACTGTAGTTTGACATCTTCTTCTCCTTGCTCTGATGCAGCAAGCAGCAGTTTGCTCACTACCACCCCCTGGTAGTTGGGGGATATCTGCTTCAACTGGTCCAGTGCAGAGAACCACACCATCAGTCGGCATGGCCACCAAACAGATATCAGATATGTTCAGAATAAAATAGCAAAAAATATATCGATATTGGCAAGGGTTAGATATATTTTGGACGGGAAAGCACTATGCATTTTGTATTCTTCATTGATTTTACCATACTTAGAGTATGGCGTTGAAAACTGGGGAAATACATACAAAAGCTCACTTCAACCATTGTATATATTACAAAAAAGAGCGATAAGAATTGTGCATAAGATGGGATATAGGGATCACACCAATGTAGCTTTCATACAGTCTAAATTGTTAAAATTTTTTGATTTAGTGGGATATAAGACTGCTGTGTTTATGTATAAAGCCAGGAAGTGCTGTCCATTTCTTCTGATCATCCCTGAGATGGTTCTACACCTTCATTTGAGTCCAGCTGTGTTTGATTATACTGATTGGACGTGATTAGGAAAGCCACACACCTGTCTATATAAGACCCTACAGCTCACAGTGCATGTCAGAGCAAATGAGAATCATGAGGTCAAAGGAAGATATATGCAAGAACAGGCTCAATGATTAACTACATGGACTATTGTGGGTGTGGTGTATATTTTGTAACCATTCTTTAGTATATCACTTGTGTGATGTAAGAATGTTAACACTGTTATATTCTTTTTTTAGTATAATATGTGTGTGTGTAGAAGTGAATCATTTACTGCTTGCAAACCAATGATGGTAAGATGATGTCATGGGGTAGGACTGGATAAGTCTGACTTCTTCCTACTCCATTCAAGCATGTACTAGGTATAAGTACATTGATATTGGATTATGTGTAAAATTATGTGTGTTGTCATATCAACTGTTTTACATGTTTGAAAGAATAAATCAAATCAAATCAAATCAAATCAAGGTTAAATCTGCCTAGGGGGTTACTAAAAACACTGATGTTCCACTGCGAGGATTTAGGACTATTGTCTTTGTTGCAACCTGTACAGTATTTGATCACTTGTGTTTCTTTCCCCATTAGTGATGTTGTTTTGTATTTCCAAAAACAACTAAAAAAGCCAACGTGATAAGAGATGTACAATCTTTTTGACTTAAGTTCCTTCAGCAGATGATGTTAGATGTTTTTAAATGATGTAGTCTATGTCAGCCTTTTAAAGGCAAAATAGAGCCTATAGATAACAAATATTCAGAAAAATGTGGTAATATTTAACAGTGTAAGAAAAGAAAATGAAAAAAAATCAAAACTGAGTTATAAAATAAGTCAAAGCAGCCGCATGACCAGAATTCTGTTGGTGTCATGTATTATAGATCAAGTCTGTTATATAGAAACCACCAGGTGGGCCAGTATCATTACCTACCTCAGAGGCAGACAGCAAACATGTATCTGCTGAGTAAATATTAGGGTGCTTGGACAGGCATGCAGTGGTTGTCATGGTAACTGACCTATATGGAATGCTGGAAACGAGATGCCATATTTTGCCGCTCTAGCAAGGGACTGAGAAATTGATGGTACCACTGAGGAACTCCAAGTTGTGTGTGTGTGTGTGTGTGTGTGTGTGTGCTTGGATATTTGTGTTTATGTTCACCTTGCGCAAATGGCACCAGAATGTATTGTATGTTAGCATGGGTTTGTGCTGACATTTTACTATTGCTGTGTCTCTTGAACATGATTAATTTGTGTGTGTGTGTGTGTGTGTGTGTGTATGGGACCATGTGTGCATTTGTTTGTGTGTGTATTGAGATCATTTCCAAGTTGACTTGTTAAAGGGAGAACTGTGTATCTGTAGCTCTGCTGAATCTCTCTCTCTCTCACCTCCTGTTAAGACATTGCTGAAACTGGGCTAGGGCTACAGGGGCTAAACAGATGAACTGATATGGCTTCAACTCCCTTTTTCTGAATCGCTCTCCATTATTAGCATAAATATTAAATGATCACTAATGATCTAGCAGGTAAGTACTCTTAATAAAGTAATAAAACTAAATAATATGCTATCTTATAGCAGAATATTGTGCTAAAATAATGTTTTTTTTTCCTCTGTTTGCACACAGATTATACCCAAAGCACACCATTAGTGTATACACTACAAAATGCAGCATCAGATATATCTAGAGAGAGCCTAAAAGTGCCAGAGAGAAGGGAATAGGAAGGAAGAATTGTGGTACTGTGAAGGCTAGAAACCAATTATCTACTAACAGTGGAATCTCCTTAGGGATCCCTTGGAAACAAGCATTGGGAAACTGTACAGTATGTGCGCCAGTGTCCATATGTGGGTCTTGGTCTGGACCAGTGTCTGGACAGCACAGCTGAGGCAATTACAGCACAAGCTAAAGGTTTCCACTCAGGGCTGTTCTTGGAGAATCAGTCAGAGACAGCGGTGAAGGGAGTGGGTATTAAAGGGTGCTGCTGTTCCTCTTTCAGCTGCTCCTCATCATCTGGGGGTCTTCACAGCAGATTACTGCAATCTGCATATGTGATTTACAGTAGCACAGGTGTTTGACTGGATGCCCTTCCTGATGCTAGTGACCCATTTTAACCAAGACTGGGACCAGTACATGGAGCACACTAGTGTGTGCAACCCCAGTGGCTGGGTGTAGCCTCTGCACCTGGTATTCCCAGGTGGTTTTCCATGTAAGTACTAACCAAGCCAACCCTGCTTAGTTTCTGGGAGCAGATGAAATCAGACCTGTATAACATATCTTGTTTTCCTACCGTTGTTAAAAGGAATATGACAACATCTAAAGTGTGCTTGACAGTTAAACTGAATTCATGGTGGTATGAGAAGAGGGTGTTTACAGAGATTTTTACTGTTATATTGACAATCTGGAGTTGTGAGTAGAGAACACAGTGTACCAGACACACTCAACCATACTGACCACATAAAAACTGTTTATGAGCCCTGTAAACCTACTTGAAAATAACAGTAGGGGATGATGAAGATTTCATTCTGTATATGAATGGGGAGTAGAGTCCATGTGTTATACAAAACAGAAGGTGGCTTTATTTGTTTTGTGTGACTGGGCAATTAGATGCAGTTGTGTGTGTCAAAGATTACTGTATACCTTTTTAATGGGTGTTTGGCTGTTTGAATAATTAAAATTTAAAAGAGCATTCTGTGATTGTGTGCGTATACTTATCCTTATTACATTGTGTGGACCAGTGTTATTTTTGCTTTTTTTATGCCATTGTGAAGACATGTTGGAGATGTGGGGACATTTTAGCCAGTCCTCACAACTTCAATGGGTGAGAATGAAGTACTGGAACTAAGATGTCTGAGAAAGTCTTACTCAGTCAAGTTCAATCAGGTACTCATGATGCACAGCTTAAGTAATATGATGCAAGCCCAGTGATGCCCTGGTCTGTTTCTTTGTACATTTACAGCTATAGATTCATATATATTTTCCCTCATACAGTATGGCAGATATAAAACTGCATATTGCCCCTTAAAAAAGTTTGTCATAGCTCTGATGTGACATCAAACTAGGCTAGCTGGATAATATTGGCATATCATATTATTTAGTTTTAAGTCCACTGTGTACACTTGTATGTCCTTGCTCCAGACTTCCCTGGAGGACACTTTTGTCCTGCCTCTGTGCCTCCTAAAGGACAATGTCCTTGATGATGTTGGACCTTGATTAGTTTCTAGGTCAGGACCACTGGATGTTATTGCTTGAAATTCATGACAGCTCATACTGGCTACACTTTACTTTGCTGACTTGTCAAGCACACTTTCTTCACTTGCTTAATGAAAAATCTACCCCGGACTATTAATTACTGATTAGTGTCATTCACTTATGTGCCACTATGATTCACCATAGTCACTAAAGGATTACAACTTCACTTTTTTTTAAAGATCCAGCTTTTACACAGCATTTCAAAATGCATGCAAATATGAATGCATGCTTGTATTCTTATGTTTTTGCTTAGTTTTTCTGCATGCACTTTAAGTGTTTGTTATGTAGTATGTGTGCACCATATCCTGTAGTATTTGTCAGTCTTTGGGCTGCATGTTTACTCTAAAGGAGAAGTGGTAATCAGGTCATGCATATGCATGAGGGTTTGCAAACCCTGCTCTAAATGTTGCAGAGGCATAATCAAGACATTATGGCTTAACGGTTCTAAGCATTACACCTTCAATGTTTAGAGGTACAAACTGAGAGATCTGTTTTATTTCTATAGATATAAACAGGCAACTGGGTGGGTTAATAAACTTACAGGTTGATTATGAGAGAGTTAGGTAGTGAGGGAGAGGGACTGGAAGTATGCTCTTTAAGGGAAAAACAGCCAGCCAAGATTTGAATCAGGGATAGCAGCTTTCTGTCTGTGTACGTGTGTGAGAAAATGAAGTGTTTGCTAACATGGAATGGTACTATTGTCAAGCTAATAATACCTCATGTTTCTGTTTAAATTTCTGTCTGGCTACAGGCAATGTGGCCAGGTTCGAAAAAAAATGAGTGTCACCCACACAATTGCTTTTATGTAGGAATTAAGTGAGAATTGTTGGCTATAGTGAAAAACAAATGTTTGTGACTTGAGTCCCTTTTTTCAGGAGTACTCCTTATTTTGATTCTTCTGCATAAAGTTTTGCATTCTCCTCTTCTTCTTTAAGTAGAGCATTTACCTTTGAGAAGCCATTGACCATGTGAAAAAATGACAATTCAGAGATGCAATATGTATTAAAATCCTATGTCAAAGTGCAACAGAAATGTAGAAACTTTCTGTTCCATTAGACAAAACAGATACACAGGACACAGCCTCAGCTGTCACCTGTTTGATCAGATTCATTTCAGTCTTTCTGGTGGTAATCTGTTTTTCCCCATATACAAAGAAGCTGTTTAAAATACAGTTTATGGTGTTAATAATTTTCTTTTCATCTCCTTTCTGTTCAGCTCTCATTTGATATCTGCCAAAAGATAGGATCTATTTCTGGTGCTCACATGTAGATGTAGTACTGTAGAGTGAGAAACCATTTCACAGTTAAGAAAAAATGGCGCCAATCTTGTTGTCAACAGGTTTTGACTTGTGTCTCACAGCTTTCCATGCTGTTATCAAGGTTTAGATGCTAATGCATCCTGAATGATGAATGCTACATCTGAATCAAATGTGAGTTCTTTGCCCATTGTTAACACTCTCAAAAAAGCCCAAACCAGTGTCAACACTGGTTTTCACTCTTTCTTTGTCCCACTCTCTTTGTGCAAGACAATGTGATCTGTGGGCACTTTTATTTTATTTTTCTAGTAATACCACTATGCTTCCAGCCCAACCCCAGCTTTTTTTTTGCGCATTATGTTCTGTTGTGCCCTTCCTGAGACTACGTCTTCAAGATAGCATGCTAGCATTTTAGTGACTGAAAGAGAGGAAAAAATTTGAAGCTCGCATTGTGTGCAAATATTGAATTTGTTCACTTACATGGACAAGGCGACAGCTGGCCGTCAGTGTGCTGACAGTAAGGTCATAGTAGTAAGATCATACCTCAAGCATGGGTGAAAATGTACTTTTTCGGGTGATTTAATCTCTTTCTTTTATTGCCTGCACTCCACAGCACATAACATCATTCTGTACATGCCATGTCTTGTCCTTTGTTGATATGCCGCCTAGTACCTTATGCTGAACAAATAGGGGTGTGAGGTTGGGGGTCAATGTTGAGACCAAACCTACAGTAGGCCCTTGTACTGAACACACTCACACACTATCTGTGGACTCATTATAATTGCATGCATTTATATGTTCCATCAATATAACCACTGTTTTGTCTTCTGTGTCCTGCCCTTTTAATGTCCTATATGTATTTGTATGTTTTGTGTTGTAATAAATATAAAAAAAGAAAGAACAAAAGAAATGACTGCTTGCAGTTCAAAAAGATGTTTCTTCTAACGTTTGCGGGTGTGAGGTGGGGCTAATTTACAGACCTGGATAGAGATGCTAGAATGACAACAGCGCAGTAGGCAGCACTGTCATGGAGGGGGGTTACTATACTTGTGTGAATGGAGGACTAATGTTGTTGTTACAGTATTGAGAGTCTGTGTGTTGCTTTTTCTGTCCGAACCCTGATTCTATAGAATGTCTGTGTTTCTATTTTTTGTCCCAAGAGATTTGACTTAGGCTTTAATCTTCTATTGTTGAAGTAATCACAGAAGATAACAGCATCAACAACATAAATACATGTTTATCATATTTTCAGCCTAATGTACTGTATTTTGCAGTTTATTCAGTAAAATTACTTTGTATATCAAGAAGCTGTCTGTTGTTTTCATATGGTATTTATATGTTGTTTTCTCCTCGTGTAGTAGGGTCACTTTTCATTTGGTTCTTCCTGTACTCTCAAAAGAAAAGAACAAAAAACAAAACAGTGACAATGAATTGTTTTGCAGCTAAATTACCTTTGTACAATATGTACTGTAGATGCAGTAATTTTAGTCTGAATCAAATCAGTCATACATAATAAAACCTAAGCTGCATGACTTTAGATGCCAGGAAATCAGCCAGTTTCCTTCTTATTGTGTGATATGTAATGGGGTTTTAATGTCTGTTTGAGTTATATTAGTTTATAGACCTTAGATAATAACACAAATTTCATTATACACTCAGTTTAAGAGAAGTAAATACTTTTTTCCTCTTGAAAATTGGCTTTAGCAGCAGTATGTTGTCTCACAGAAAGGTATAACAGAAAGCTAATAAGTCACCATCACAAGAAATTTAATCTCATTCTACAAGTTCTTAAAGCTTTCTTTGTCTTTCTTTTCTAATTTTATCCTCTGAGGTCCACAGACATACTAATGCATTTTGTCAAGTAAGTACCCATCAGAATAATAAAATCCGTTCTCGTTCTGGTGCTCATACACTATGAAACAGCATGCTGATGTGGATAGTAGGAGACAAGTTGGTAAATATATTTTTTTGATACTGTAACTGCAAATTGAGGGGCAGTGAACTTCAGGCCTCCAGTCCAGATTTTTAACTTGGAGTTCGGTTATATCAAAAAGCACCTTAGAAGGCAGCTTTTTAGGGACAAAAACAAAGTCTGCAGTGACTTTTTGATCATTGGTTGGACTGCTGTCCTTGGATTGATAACATCTCTCTTGAAGTTACTCTGCTGGGCATGGCTTATTATTCTCCTGTGCAAGCCATTATGGCTTTTTCACCAGTTCAGCTGTGTGGGTGCCTCACTGCTAATCAATAGCAGATAAAGCTTACAGAGCAGTCTAGTGCTCTAAAGGTCTCCCCTGTATCATTACCATAAGAAACTGGGGATACCTATTTATAGGACATGGCTGCATTCCCTTCTCTCTGGCACTTCTCCATCCATGTTCCACTTGTTCAACCATAAGCCATTAACTGAAACTCGTGAAACTCTAGCTCTGTAGCTCGGTCTCACTCTGGTGATGTCACATATTGTCACAAGCTTTTGTTAAAATCCTTATTAGCAAGGAAGGTTTCGGAACAGTAAAAATAAAGAAATAAGGTCATGACAGATGAGGCTCATTATCATTAAGGGAAGACTGCCTGTTAGTTTGGAGGGAAGACAAAGAGTCATTATGAATGTACTGTACAAATTTCTTGTGTGTGACTGTGCTGAATGTCATCGAGAGATAATGACAAGCACAACTCTTAGTATACTTATTCTTCATGAAAGAACACGCTGTAACACCCTCACAAATACATGCAGCGTCAGAGGGAGACCAATTCATCCTCTCTCTCTCACACACACACAAAACACACACACTGTGCATCATGCAAAGGACAGCCTGGAGTCTCCCAATAATAGCAGATGGTCTTTTACCTCCACCATCTCTCTCTCTCTCTCTGTCTTTCTTATGCTCACTCCACCAATCTCTTTCCTGTCCTTCTTCCTTTCTGTCCATCTGTTGCTGTACCCTTTTGCTCCCTCTACCAATCTCTTTGCTGTCTTTCTCCCTAACTTGTCCTCTCAGTTTGTTGCCTTTATCTTGGTCTTCTTTTTCTCTCACTCCTTCTTCTGTCACCATGCCTTGCTTTCTCCCAAATTTGCTCTGCCAGACTCTCTCTCTCTTTGCATATGAGCTGTGCTTTGGGGACTGTGTGTGTCTGTACGTTTCCTGGGGGAGGTTACTTGAGTTGACAAGGCCACTAGCAGCGCCTTGCCATGCCACCTTGATGCTGTGCCAGTGTGTGTGTGTTTGTGTGTGCCCTCTGAACTAAGCAAACATCAGAAGTGTCTGTGTGTGAGTGTAGTGTGTGTGTAATCAGGTTGACAGGGTTGGCAGTTGGTCCTTGCCATCTTGTCTGTGTGCCCGTGTGGCTCAGCCTTTTTTCACCATAATATTTTCAGGCTGCATTTGATGTATTTGAAATTGATATGAAGACTAATTTTCTAATTATTTTCTCCCCTTTATGATTTATTGATCAAAAATAACCTCGCCTCAGTTTACCTCAGCTCTTTAGCAATCTTCTGTCCTATTCAGCTTATTTCAAACACTCTCACAGTAGAAATTATTGCAGTTGTTCTAAATGACTAAAAACAGAGGCACCGCAGCAGAAAATATTGGAAAATGAGGTGTTAAACACTGAAGCTGGTGTTCAGACTGCTGTAATGTCAAACTGTATTTTCTCTGCTCTCACATGTGTCGTCACGCATTCCCAAAATATAGCACAAGGAGTGAACCAACCAAAATGACTCAGAGCTAAGAAGAAAATAAAAATCTTTCAGGCTTCGTCTTGTCCTCTGCCACTTTCTTCCCCATCAGCTTCTCTCCCTCTGCTTATTCATCTTTCCCCTTCTTACTTCTGCTCTCTCTCTCTCTCTCCCCACCCTTTCTCTTTTCTCCCAATCTTTGTCTCTGCCTATCCCTCCCACCTGGCATCTTTTCATGCTATCTTCCTCCTTCACTCTTTTCATCCCTCTACCTTTGAATCATTAATGCCTGCCATGTCATGATCTGTGTGGATGTGAGCTCCGTTCAGAATGATTATTCCTTCTTACTGTTTTCACTTGATCTCCCAGTTACTGCTGCGCACAAACAGCAAACTCCTGACTCAAAACATGGCTTATTATCAAGTATTCTGTAAAAGGATGAAATTAACTTGTAACATAAATGTGTAGATGAATTCTAATTGCATATAATTTCTTGCTGTCTCTATGTTTTGCACTCTCTCCCCTAAAGCCAGATTTATATTTCTGCATCACTGCACATGTGGAAACATGCATCTGTTGTTCAGAAACAGCAGCATGGCTGTTGCATTTATGCTTGTGTGAACATTAGCGTTCTGACTAGGGGGCGCTCAAACAGCATAGTACAGAAAACAAAGAAGAAGTCAGAAAATGGAAATAGAAGAGATCTAAGATCCAACTAAGATCTAGGAGGTGTACGCGTCAGACTGTCTGCAGCCATCATGACCTACATTTACCCATAAACCCCTTTGTATGTGTTGACACCTACATGTAGGTGAGGACAAGTATCAGTTAAGCTTAAGTCACTGCTGAGTAGTTTGTAGGAAAAAATACAACAACTTCAGCAGCTCACTCACTGAATTACATTATCTGACACTAACTACATAGCAGCATGCAGTAACTTCACATTTATCTGGTTTTGTGCGCTTGTGTTTTAGTTTTGCCCCAAGTGAACCACATTTAGGTTTTCACTGCTACACATGAAACAGAGCCCACATTCTCTGATATGACTTTTGTAATCAGTCTCTATTCTTTTTTTTTCATATTGTTGCTCAGTCATGGTTGCAGCAAACATGGTCATCTATACAGAATAGACATAAATGTATCTTAATATACTGTATCTCTATTAACCAGGAACATCACATGTATGTACAGTATGCAGATTACAACAGCAGAGAAATGCAAAATTACATCCAGAAAGGTCCCCAACTACAGAAGCCCCCTGGATGTTCCAAAAGCCACGAGTATGTACAGTATGCAGATTACAACAGCCCCCTGGATGTTCCAAAAGCCACGGACATTATGGGTGGTCCAGTTAATTTCATTTAGGTGACATTTTTGACAGTGTAAATCACTACCTTTTATTGGCGGGAGCAGTGTTCACAAGCATCATCTCTGAGATGTATATTTCTGTCCAAATAAAGGTACTAACAACTGTGTGTATGAGTTGGGGGTGTATTTTCAGTTTATTGAAAATAAGCGCTATAAATGCACCTTTGATGTTCCCTTTGGTTAAAGTACACTCTGGTACTGAATGTGAACACAGGCCATTTGAAACAGTTTAGAGCAGTGGCTCTCGACCTATAAGACGTGACTGCCCCTTTTAAGTCAAGTTGAAAACTCTTGCTTCATCAAACCAGAATTTGTTTGTAAACCATTTTCTCCCAGTCAATTTGTCTAACTGCAATAGGCTTCACTTTACAACAGCAATGGTGGGTTTAGCACTGCTCTACAGCTGACAACAGCAGACCGGTAAACTTTTACCCTCTAGAAACACAATGTGAGCACAACAGTGAGAATAATGGGGATCCAGGGGTAATGAAGGGTTAGGAAAGGAGAGGACACAAGAGAGCAAGGGGAGCACAGAGATGAAAAATGATCACACCTAAACTTGAAGAACCCTAGAAGAAAGAAGAAGTAAGCGTGAGATCATGGACAAGACCCCAAGGTCCAGTTCATCAGAAAGATGACAGATGCAAACACCAGAAAACCTTTTGTATTCACTGCTAGCTTGCTGCGACACAGTTATCCTGATAGTGACTCTCAAAGGGATATAACCAGGCTTGTAGTGGCTGTCAAAGCTCCACCAGACTCACTGTCTCTCCAGCAGAGAAAAAGAAAGCAGCTTTTCATGGCTCCAATCCTGTTCAAGTTGCAGTGACCAGTCGTCAGTGTCCTCCACATCCCCTACCCTGAGGTCATGCACCCTACTCATTAATCCCTCACTCCTCGGTTGCATTTTTTTAGGCATTATGTTTTCAGGTTGTCTGTCTGTATGTCCATCTAGCCCATTCTTGTGAACACAATATATCAGGAACACCTTGAGAGAGCTTTTTTGTATTTGACACAAACATGCGGTTCGACTCAAGGATGAACTCATTTGATTGTGGCGGTCAAAGGTCAGTGATCTCACATCTGTTCCTCTGTTGTGAATTCCAATGGCTGGCGGATACGTACAACCGCAAAGAGGTAATTCTTGTTTATCTATATAATGATAAAGCAACTAAGTAATAATTTATATCCAATAATCTGTACAATTAATCCACCCATATCTTTTTCAAATGTGGAAAGTTGTGTTGTGTGTGCATAATTCAAAGTTGATTTAAGCATTCAGAAAATCTGATTTCCTCCTACACCCCCTCCCTCCATTTACAACACCTCAACCACCCTGTTTCTCACACACACACACACTTTTGTTTCCTAAACCACTTGCTTTGCTCAATATTTCATACAGTAACACCACTTTATTTTCTGCCTTCTTATCTCTCTAAATGGACAATTAGGAAAGAATAGAACCAGTATCAAATATCCTCATTGATTAAAAGGTTGTCCCCTTGACCTTTTGTTTGCATTTGGAAACAACTTGCTATGCTGCACACAACTTAACCTGAAACCTTTCTGTACACCTTGATGTGAAAATGGGTCTTGATGCAGACAATGAGCTGCACTCAAAGCAATTTATTGCAGCACAGCTCCTTTGACCGCCTTCCTTCTTATCATTACAACTAACACTAACAAATCAAGCGTCAGAGCTAATGCTAGCCAAAATGCAGACTCAGACTTGAACAGAGTTCTTAGTTTTTAATACCTAGAACAAGGAACAAAGAGACAAAAGGAAAAAAAATAAATCAAAAGGAGGCGAACCGAATGAAACTAAAGGAATCTACAAAACTACAACTAAATAGTTCAGCCCAGGAGCTAAGTAACAATTAAAAAAAAAAAAAAAAAAAAAAACTCACTGTTTGTTTCACTAAATAACAAACCAGAGAAACAAACCAAGAATTCTCAATAGCAGGTGGGGGGAAGCAGGCAAATTAATCCAAAGACACATGAGAGGAGCAGGGTGTGGTGCATAATGAATGGACCAGCACGAAACTGAGGGAGAGGAGGAGATTATATAGGCTGAAGACCAGGTGATAATGAGCAGCAGGTGGAACCAATGTGTGGTGATTAGAAATCAAGGTAAAGCTGGGGCAGGTGAGATGGCACAGGACAGGAAACCAACAACATAAGAGCACAAACACAGAAAGCGAGACACAAAACCATAGCAATCAAGTGTTTATTCAGAATTAGAATCAAAATCAGCTTTATTGGCCAGGTATGTTGAACACAAGGAATTTGACTCTGGCACAGTGGCTCTCAATGTGCACGTACATATCCCCATGCAAGGCAACAGGAAGGGGCAAGTAAACAATATACCAACATAAGGCTGTGTAGTATACCAAAATAAGTATAAACAAGCAATAAACAATACAAACAGACAAAGGAATGTTCTTTAGGAAACGAGATAAAGAGACCTGTACGAATCTGTATAATCTGTACTATGTATATTTACCAGTATTGCACTGAGGGTTATTGTCCAGTGATGGAGGTGCAGAGAACAGACTTGATGATTCCTCTGTAGAACTGTATCAGCAGCTTCTGGGGCAGGTCAAACTTCCTGAGCTGGCGCAGGAAGTACATCCTCTGTGCCTTCTTGGTGATGGTCCTGATGTTAGACGTCCATTTCAGGTCCTGGGAGATAGTAGAGCCCAGGAACTTGTAGGACTTTACTGCTGATACAGTGCTGCCAAGTATGGTGGTGGTGGG
>NW_018128085.1:963448-969586 GCF_001952655.1 Monopterus albus | reverse complement strand
GACAGGTCTGTAGTCGTTCAGTCCACTGATGGAGGTTTTCTTGAGGACTGGAATGATGGTGGAGCATTTGAAGCAGGAGGGGACTTCACACAGCTCCAGTGACCTGCTCCTAGGGAGTAGAGATTAGATGGGAGTGGAGTCCACGTTCCTCTCTGGTGAAGCCTGACTAAAGTGCCCGCTAGCTTACCCCGCTGGTGTCTGCTCCAGGTCCTATAGATTGCAGCTGCCCCTCTGATCAGAATGTCCATAAAGCATCCATTGTTCACAAAAATCAGAGAAAGGTAGTTGTGTCAGAAACGGCGCGTGATGCTGCCGAAAATGTGAACTCAATTAAAAGGCCAGACGAGGAAATGTAAAACAAAACCGTCTTTTTAATAAGAGAACTAACGCTAAACAAAACTATACAAGACACGGTGAAACACAAAACTCACAGGTCGGTATAAACAGTCCGAGATCAGAGCCAGCAAACACATACAGCAGAGGAATCCAAAATACGTAGTGTTGTGGCTAGAGTGTGATGCCGACTAAAGTAATTCAGACAAACCATCCCAATTTAAAGGATCATTTAATATTACAATTATTCTGAATAGAGTAGTGTTTAAACAGATAATCTTGTAGTTAGGAAACAGAGAACAGATTCACTCCTCCTGCAATGGAATAGATACAGTATTAAATAAGAAGATTGTCAGAGCCCCAGTCAGTCAAGTCATTAGTTGTTGGTCCCGAGTCAGTCTTAATTCAGTGTCCCCCCAGCCGGCTGGGTCAGCGTCCCTACCAAGTACACGGTTTACTGTCCCAATAGCATCGTCATCCTCTCTCTCCCTTCTTCTGCTCTAACCCAGCTTTATCTGCTCATACTCACACAGCCCTTCATGGCCAGAGCCATGAAGACACGGTCCCATGCCAGCTACCCACACACACCTTCTTCCGAGCATTGTCTAAACTGTCCAGTACATGACCTTCTAGGTCACATTGACCTAACTCACATTTCCTTTTTCTAAACCTGAACAGAGCACACGAACAGTTCACATAAGACTGCAACTACAGTATATCCATTCCCTATCTAGACTTCCTCGGGATGTTTACCCATAAGTTAATCAAGGGAGACACAGCCCAATATATTCCTGCCTGCACAAGAAACAGATCAAGCTTCCGTACACACTTAGCTCAGCCTTACATCCTTACACAACTAACCTAAATAATATCTAAATATGAACTACATACTGTTCTATTACATATTACCTCTGGAATCTTGTTTATTGCTAACCACTACACCAGGATCTTTGGGAAACACAACGATTGCATTTAGGAATCAGTCGCCCCCTTTCAAACGTTCAAATTCAAAGCTTTGATGCATTAACAATTTAAATTCTTTCCACATTATTTTGATGAAGACCTGTAGGTATAATGTGTGAATGTCAACATTAAAATCTCACCTGTTTTTTTGAAAACAAATCAGGTAATTGAGAAACTCTATATTTTAGGCGTAATCTAGACATAGTAACTTCTCTAGCCTTACAAAAATCCTCTCTAATGTTACAGAATACTAATCAATGAGCCCAAGTAACACTACAAATCACTAAATAAACCTTATCTTCCTACCTCATCCAAAAGGAAAATAGAGATCAACTTTTATTACAAAGACAAACTTTTGATCTAACAGAACAATTCTACACTAAACCATCTCCCTACACTCTAAAAACATGCTTGTACGCACTATAAGTACTGTATTAGCATGACAGAACCCTCTACTTTCTAAGTTCTAATTTGCTAATTTCCTAATACTTTCCAATTGAACGTATAACACACTGAAAATAACACACACTGGACGATCCACATTCTTTTCGTAAAAACCCCAATGATGACGAATGCTGGGGAAAACCGTCTTCTTTTTGGGCGATCACCAACGAGGCCTGCAGTGAACCTGATTGTAGGAACCAGACGTAGTGTAAATCCTGAAACTGAATTCAAAATATAACGTAACTGTAACACAAGACATTTGTAATGTAACTAAACTACTTGTATAAAAGCTCCAGCCAAAAATCTTCTGTTAAGAGATGAGCTGAGAATATGAAAATACTCAGTGACAATTAAGTAGTGAATATATAAATGACAAGATACTAACTGCTAAGACAACTAACTGCTACTGTACAGTATGAATATGTAAAAATATAATGTTCAAGTCCATTGTCCTTTGATCAGTTCAGTTCCTTGCAGCTTCACTCTGTCACCACTCGCTTTCTTCCATCCTCACCAGCTGCAATGTCTCTCTCTCTACTTCTCTATGCATGACTGACCTCAGAACCTCTGACTTGCACTCCCTCTCATGAGGGTCAGATAGATGAGAACACAGCTGGGTCATAATCAGTTTTGTCATCAAGGGGAGCATCAACCTCACTTGCACTCCCTCCTCATCCAAGGAATCCCTTGGATCACATCTTCTCCTTATGGAATCAGGATCAGCTCCAAGCCATCTCTGTCCATGGGGACACCTCCTTCGCAAAGGGGATCTCTTCTCCTCCGGGGCACCTTCACGTACACGACATCTCCTGCTCTCACTTTGGGCTATCCATCTTTTTGGGCCTCTCTGTCCTGCAAAGAGGAAACACAAAAAACACAGGCCACACAGGAGCAAATACTCCTGCACATAGTACTAGTCTAACATAAAACTGCATGTCCTTATCAGGATGTCAAAACTTGTATTAACATTACAAAATAGTTACAAAGTAGCACTCTATAGACTACACTTAAACCTCCTATCTTTAAATCTGAACAACCTTTTAGCAAATGGTGAGAATTTGAAACAAAAACATTTTTATCTAGCGTTCATCAGAAGGTGACAAGTGTGGGTTTAAGGGCAAATCTGTGACTTCTGTGGGAAAAGATTTTGACATCCATACATGCAACCGAGGGAGAGTTAACACACACTGAGCAGAAAAACACACAAAAACTAAAAGAACTATCATTTATCCATTTTCAATAAGAAGGAAAATTTATTATAAGCAGAAGAATGTACTAGCATCTACATGAAGATATTACTTGATCTGAAGATCCATCCATCCATCCATTTGCCTCCGCTTATCCGGGACCGGGTCGCGGGGGCAGCAGTCTAATTTACCTTATATCCAGGTTACCTCCTGAGGAGAGTCCTCCTGTATTGAATTTAGTCACAAGATTTACAGTATAACATGATGAGAAATAACCACTGTATGTCCATACATCCCATTACACTCAGAACACAGAAGTGCAGTGTCACAATTCTCTTTCCCATTGCCCTGTACACTCACCAATGTATTTGTCATAATATTGTCCTTTTATCTCCTACCACATTATGGAAATGAAAATCTAAACAACTCCTATTACATCTTTGCCAGACCCTATTGTGGAACTACAGGGTCCCAACACTAAAACAATCAACCAATTATGCAATTGACAAAAACTAATCTACGACCTTGTTGATAATCACTCAGCTGTTTCCAAAAGCTGAAGCTTCTCTGCTTGCTGTTTCTCAACCATTCACTAAGTTTCTCTACTTCAGATGTTGGTACATTAAGTTTATTGTTACTGAGTTAAAGAGTTCAACATCAGGACTTTGAGATCCTGGTAAAAATGACATGTGACCTTCACACTCTGTAAAGAAAAAACAATCTGGTATCTGTGGTTTCACATTACAGTTCTTCCCGATTGCCTCGACCTATAGAAACTAGGACCCACTCAATTTTCATCATCACTAACCCAGTAGAACAGAAGACACATATTGCAAATGTGTAAACACGTTCTCATTGGATTGACACATTTTCCCACTCTTTTGCAAAACAGCCAACATGAATGTAATTCAAACAGTCCAAACTCCATTGTTCTAGCTATGGTAACCAACCATATATTCCTAGCTATTAGAAACTACCAAGATCAGTGTGGAATCACTAAAGCTCCTGTTTGACACTGCTTCACACATATCTTCACTTAGCAATCAGTCTGTGGGCCTGATAGAAAGGGGCCAGGTTCTTGTTTTTCTTGGCCAGCATGGATGGAGGAGGTCTAAGGCAAATGACAGTGAGAGTAAGAGGTAAAGGAGTCCGTGTGTGAGGTGAAGGTGTAGTTGGAAGGGCTCAAGTTTCAGATGAAATTTAGGCAGCCATTATCGATCACATTATCACTCATGGCCTTTCTCTTAGAGAGGCTGGACAAAGAGTCCATCCTGTTCCAAACAGAAACACTGTTGCTTCCATTGTCAGAATTTTTCTAATGTTGCTGTACATTAGATGGAGAAATATCTTTAGTGATATACTTCATGTGTTTCCCCATTCCCATTACATGTATTCTTTATAGAATTCAAAGGCCACCATTCTCTGGTGGTCGAGGGACAATTTTTAGCGCTGAGCAGGACGCAGCCATTGTAAACATGGTTGCGGCAAACAATGCCATAAGGCTGCGTGAACTCAGGGAAGCAGTGATCTTTGCAAAAAGGCTAATTTGAAACAGCCTATATAAAAAGACAAATGGCACTGGCTATAAGCTACAATGACAAGCAATGGTGCACTGAAGTGGTGCACTGATTCACACTGAGTTGTGTATTTTGTATTTTGTTGTCCACTGTATAATGACTGACTGAAAGAGCTCATATACTTGTTTGCAAGCTGTGTTGTTTGAAGGCAAAATTAGCTTTTGTTGCACATTTTAAATGTTTTGGCATGGTCAGAGCCTTTTGCAAATGAAATGTGTCATTTTGCCATCAGTGATACTATTTAGGCAGGTGTGTCAACTGTTTTGAAAATGTGAAGTTTCAATTGATGGCTGCTTCAAAGCAATCAGGAAAAACTGCAAGCTGAACCACGCCTAAAGAGAGAAGACAAAAACTAAATCAATCAAAATGTAATTAAAACATCATATAACCATGATCCTCAAACGATCAGCGTCCAAAACATAGAAGAAGAACACAAAAAAACATAAATGCTAACTGAGCTAGTGAGAAGACACATTTCAACTATTTCAGGTAAATTGTCTTTTAAAAATAATTTCACATAGTCTGGGAGAGTGAAGTCCAGTGTGTACTGTAACAATGATTAATTCAACAATTCATGTTCAACTCCACAATAGGTACTTCCTTACCATGGTCGATCCAGGAGCTACTTTAATGTCTTTAACTGTAAGAGGACACCACTTGTCCCTCCTCTGACCAAGCTGTCCATATATTTCACCTGTTCCTTACAATACAGTAATTTATACAGTGAAGCTTTGTCCCTGTTCAGCTAACATTGTCAAAATGTCATGAAACAAACACTTAAAGAGTCATGAAGTCCTGGTGACACGCCTCATAGTCCAGTACACCATGTCCTCAATGTAGTGGAGGACAGTACATAAGCTCTTACCTGCCAATTTCCTCAGGTAATCCTGCTAAATTTATTAAACACATGAGAACAGCGGCACTCTGAAAGATGCAGAACATAAGTCAGTCATATTAAACCACTTGACTTTGGGTGGAACATCCAACAACAGTGCATGTATATTTGGAACTTCAATTTAAAATGCATTACAACCTCAATTAAAGATCTAGGAGAATTAACACACTGCTTAGATAATGTAGAGAATGTACTACTTAATGCTTACTTTTGTCCACTATCATTACTGACAAGATTGAAGTATTACTGCATAGATTTTACTGTATAATCATTGAGCCTATATGTTTTAACCCATGGTCTATATTTACCACAAAACATGTGAAGAGCTGTTTTCTATTTTTCCCTTTTTTTCCTTTCTATTACAGCTACCTATTACTCTATTGTGATAAGAGAGAATTATATTTGAACCTTCTATTCCTTAAATATATGAGTGCACTTTAAACTTAGTTTTTAAAATATTGAAGAGTGCAGAGAATTTGACAGACAGGTAGTGAGGCCTTTTGACAAATCGTCATTAGTAAGTTCATTCACATGCTAACTAAATTTATAAAAGTGTTTTCCACATCCAGACCAATACACCATGGCCTCGGCTTGTCTCACTCTTTGTCTTTCGCCCCCACAGTCATTTGGTTTTGTGCAGTCAGAACCACAATGTCACATTCCAGCCACCAGCTCTTGCAGCTCAGCAGTCTCTTTCCTTGCTCTGGGACTACAGGAAATAGAGTTTGAAAAAGTCAGC
>NW_018128085.1:927896-963198 GCF_001952655.1 Monopterus albus | reverse complement strand
GTGTAGCTCCCCCTTGGTCATAACTCAACTCAGCGTCCAGCTTTGGTCTGGGGATAGGCACCCGTGTAGTACTGGATGGAGCAAAGCAGAGCACCTCCCCTTTTGCCCCCTCACTGCACTCATGGTCTGTCTTTATCTCTTCTTCCTGCACAAACTTCACAATCTGATTATGAATCTCATTTAAACATCTGGGATTTTTACCAGAAAGCTTTAATGCTTTTACATATATGTCAGGCAAATCAATTATTTCATCTTCCAGCTGCTCCAACCTGGCAGCCTACACCAGTTCATCAGCTGATTCTCTACCATACTGGGCTGTTTTTTCACTCATAATTTCAGCATGACTACTAAATAATTACAAAACAGCGAGTTCTCTTTCACGTTTGCAAACATGCTTTGCAGATTTATCTTCAGCCTTATAATTAATTATCAGCATTTTCATCTCAGCATCTCCGTCCGAGGGCCAGAATACTGACAAGTGTCGCGTTCTCCTGTTCCACTTTTGAGATTATTTATAAATTTCCTCTGCCAGCAACAGATTTTTATTTCCAATCACTATGACTGGAGACGTGTTTATCATTTCAGACGCCATGACCCCTTCTTATGCAGTCACGTCTTTCACAATACCCCTATTTTTGACTGTGATCAACTAAATTGGAGGAATGCATAAATGTAAAACATGCAACTGGCAACAAAACTAATTTTTCAAAATACTTTTTTAAACTCACTGCTTCAACTCAAATTAGATTAGATTCACTCCCTTATCATTACCCATGTACCAGTATAAGGCACTGAAAGTGCAGTTCAGCAACAGTTTAAAGCTACTACTTTAAACTTTACTTTACAAATCTAGAAAACTCTTTAAATTTACATCCTATCTTACTGCCTTAAGCTTAACTCTCTCCCTCCTCAATGTCTCCATGCATGTTTACGTCACAGACACACAGGACTGCTCAGGGGGAGGGTAAGAGATGGAGCACGCAGCTCTGACCAACACCCACGTCCAGTCTGTGTCTGACTGGCAAAAGTTAAACTTCTCACTTTCCCCCTTTAAAAAAACTACAGGAAGCAGATACAGCTTCCAAAGGGAAGTCCGATAATCATACACAGTGGCAGTCCGAAGCAAGAGGGCAAGGCAGAACAGAATAGTCAGAGGAAACACTCAGGGGCGAAACACAAAATACCCAAACCGAACAATGCTGGAGAGTCAGAGCTGACGTCTAGAACATTCTGGTGAGGACTGGTGGGTGAAGGATGCTTATAATGCGGTGCAAACAGGTGCAAACAATCCGGAGCAGGTGAACCTAATGTGAGTGATTAGTAAAGGAAAAAAAGACCGAAACAGAGGTGAAACAAAAACAGAAAGTAAGGTCAAAATAAAAGCCTGACAGGAAGCAGCGGAACCGAATCATGACAAGTTGGGTGTGAGTTGTCTGATATTTAACAGTTCTTATCATAATCTAAACACTCTCTTCTTCTTCTCTCTTTTAAAATGATGAGACCTGACTGGAATTTTCTGCTGCTACACATCAGCTTATATAGAAAATTACAAAATGGCCTGTCTTTGTGTTGATAGTAAAGCAAGCTGCAAGAAAGCAAAGAAAAAACAAAGAAAAGTTACATTTGAGTTGCAGCTAATGATTATTAGCATTATCGATCAGTCTATTGGCTATTTTTTTTAATAATCAACAAATTGTTTGGTCACAAAGTGTGATAATCTGTTTTGTCTAACAGTTCAGAACCCAAGGATATTCAATTTACTATTATATACAACAATGAAAAACAGCAAATCCTTCCATTTGAGTAGACGTCCTATGATTCACTGTGTAGATGGCCAAAGAAATGTCAAGTTCTGCTCAATCCAAACATGGACTGACCTATTGTGCTGCCACGTCCAACTCTGAAGGAGCAAATAAGATTGTGGCTGCCCTTGCAGAAGCCCTGCTTCAGAGAAATGTTTGTATAATTAAGCCTCTGATACAGTCACCATTGACCATTTTCTTCCTCCTCTTGCTCATTTCTGTTCCAAATGCATCTCTAGTTCACATGTGCTAACATAATATTGCACAATTATTGTGATTCCTATTCATCGCCTGTCTCAGCTTACTCACCCTTCCATTAGAAAGGCTAATATATGGCTTTAGTTCCATCTCCTAGAATTAACATCCACTTTCTCTGCTGCTGCCACCATCCTGCTTGACATTTTCACAGTTTCCTTTCATACTTGCTCTCTCTCGTCATCTAATTGTTGTGTATTTATGTGACGGGCACTACTCTGAGAGTTCTGGCTGCTCACCCTTACAATATGACAGATAATGTGCAGGTTTGACTCTTTCAAGCAGAATGATCTTCCCTTCCTCTTCACACCATTTGGTTATTTATTCACAGTTTTTGCAGCACGCCTTGTTTTTCCTCTCTATTTCCCTCTAATTTATATGACTAATGTGTCCTGTGTGTACTTTCAATGGACATTATTTGATATGCACTCATCTCAGTTGCTTCTTGTACAGAAATTACTACTCGGGTAAGAGGCATGCAAAGAAGACAAAATTCAACCCAGATAACTCTCTAATGAGTCTTAAAGGATCCATCGAGGATCATCGGGGCTTGAGATGCAAACACAGATAGTTTGCCACCACTTTAAGGTGTCACTCCTCCTAATTTCATGGTGATTAATTAATGGTGATTAATCTACACATAGAATTTTATATACAGCAGCAACATAATGTGCTGTATGCTAATCTGCCCATTCTCTCTCAGAGGTAAATGTTGGGGTTTGAGTACTTCTCTTTTTGCATTTACTCCTTCACCTCTACACCTCTCTAAGATATCGTTTCCATTCCCTTGTCTCTTTTTTAGGTGCCATGTCTTATACATTAACATGAAAAACATGTTGCTCGGTTCTGTGTCGGCACACTGATGTACAAGTTGGATGAATGGGTGAATTTACGTAGCTACCTCTAGAAAATATTTTTCTTTTCATCTAAGTTAAAGGTATAGTTAGGGATGTAAAAAATAACCTGTACATATCAATAAATTGATTGGCTGCATTGGCTCAAGATCACAATCAGGTCTTTGTGTTCCTCCCTCTAGTATGTGTGCCTCTCTATATGTGTGATGCACCATCTCTTACCAGTGTTCAATGGCATGCCTACTTCTAGTGACCCAGGTCCTGGGGAAATCATTTCAGAGGCATATTAAAAAAGAAACATGCAGTGCTTGCACAAGGTAAATTCCCACATGGTAGTACAACCCATGATGAAATAACTAACAGTTTTCAATGTCTGTATCCAGTGACTATTTTCTCAATTAATCATTTGGTCTAAAAACAAAGGCCAGAGAACAAACAAACAAAAATAAACAAAACAAAGAGCAAACAACAAAAATGAAAATCCCCTTCAGAGTTTCCTAGCGCTCAAAGTGATGCTATTATATATATTGTTTTTAGGCATTCATTTTACTTTGGTGTCAAACAAGGACAAGCTTCATATTCTTATCTTTGAGAAGCTGGAGACAATTTTGCTTGAGTGGTTGATGAAAACAGGTGCTGATTCATTTTTACTGATACCCTAATGGGCCAAGCCATGATCCGTTTGACAGTAATATGTAATTCACTGATCTTATTGCGGGTGCAGGCAGGAGTGGCAGCTGTCACAGAATCTGCTTTTGGCATCAATAATTTCTGTCTCTCAAAGCCTTAGAGGTTTTGTGCATTCACATAAAAACACAAAAAGAAATTTCCTGTTTGATTTTTAAGACACTGACACCAAATCCTGCTGTTTCTGGTGGTTAAAAACACCCAGCTTCATTTTTCAAAGCAGAAGGAAGGGTCGAACAAGATGACCCTTCCAGGTTTTCCAGGATTTACGCGTGACACTTTACCTCTAAGTTTTATGTTTACACTCAGGAGATTCAAAAGTGAGAGTTTTAATGCAAGAGTGAGGATCCCTGCTGCTCACTCAAATCATATGTTAAGCTCAGACTTCTGTCCTCCCTCACTCAAATCTCAATCTGGTCATACAAATCCATTCCGGCATTTGCTCAAATTCTAACTTGCTCAAGTTCAAAATTTGGTTTTAGTGTCAATATACTTTTAAAATGGTAGAGAAAACATTGGATGAAGACAGGGCCAGGACTGGGACTGTGACATTTACATGTCAGAATATTATCAAGGTAACACACTGAGGAAAGTCACCTAACTTTATCTTTTAATGAAATAGCATGCGCACACCCACACATACAAACACAGGTTATTCAAATCAGCTCCAGTTGATTAAACCTGTCAAATCATACCTGTCTAAACAAAGAAAGGTGGAAGAGAGTAGAAAAGAGCCTATCAAAGAGAGAAAGACTTATATGAGAACCTGTCCTTGACATCTATTAGCGATTGACGAGATCAGGGAAGCAACAGCCGGGCACAGACACACACTCCATCAAACTTTTGATCGAGACACTTGCAGGTACAGTAATTGCTAAGCTTTGAACTATTCAAGTGTGAACAGCCAGATGAAACATTTACCACAACAGCAGTGGATGTCGCTGTTTTGTATATGCATACGAAGTGCCTCAGTAACAATTGGTACAGTAACCCTTAAAGTAACAAGTTAAAGTAATAAATTAAGGAATAAAAATATCAAATGTACATTAGTATAACAACCAGTGTATAATAGTACATACAGTATGTTTACTTTCCTCTGTCATAGTTTTTTTTGCCTGAGTGAATTAGACTGGCCAACCCAGATCTGGACAAAACCCGCACTCCATTAAGTGGTTAGGGAGTAGGAACACTTCTGCAGTCCATCTTTTCATTTTCTCTTGCATTGTCTTTTTGTCATATCAACATAGTCACACAACTAAACAGCAGGCAGGCCAATGCAGGAACAGTGAGTAAGAAATATTATCTTTGTGGTCCCCATCCTTTGTGAAGTCAATATGCGTTGTGCCCTGGCTCCAGTCTTGGGACACATTTATCATCTGTTACCTCCAACTTTGTCAAAAACAGTATCATATTTATTTTTCCCCAAATGCCTACAAATCCCCAAAACAGTTTGAGGTGAAACGCACTATCCGGTTTGATCCTTGTTGGTTTTTGTCATTGCTGCTTCTGTGTGTCAACATAATGTAAAGAAAAATCACTTGTGGACATTTTCAGTATGTCAGTAGGAAATGTGTGTGTGCATCTGGTCTTACTAACACTGTGGAGACCTGTTAACACTCTTACGCTGCAGAGACTTGGCCTTCCTTATGGGGACTAAATTCTGGTCCCCACCATGTAAATCATTGAATTGTAGGGACACAACTTGGTTTGAGATTGGGAAATGGTTAGGTGAGGGTAAGTGTCAAGGAAATGTATGTGCATGTGAGTATGTTTGTGTGGACGGCCCTAAACACATTAGCAGACTGACCATGAGTTAGACAGGGAGACAGTTGGGAAGACAAATGACAAACAAGTCTGAAGGCAGACAGAGAGTGGGATCAAAGCGCAGTGACATTTGAGAAGAGATCCAAGGATGATTTGATGGTGTTTGACTCAGACTGACAGGATGGCTGTCTTTATTGCTCATTACACAGGTGTGAAAAGGTGAATGATAGACAAGGTAGAAACTTTGGACTAAAACAGGGGCTATGCCTCACACAGTCAAATTTCATACACTTTAAAAGAAATGATCAAGATCAAAGATTTTTACCGTCAAATCAATATATGTGCAGGACACACAGAAAAATCAAAATACTGTTCCTTTCTCACCTAATGTAAAATAGAATACAATTAGAATAAACACAGAATAAATAAAATATTAAAACTGAATTTAAATAGAAAATGAAAACTGAATTCAAGTAATAAGGATAAACTAGATGGTACAACCTAATAGGCTATGACTCAAAGCCATGTGCAAACAGTGGCAGTATTGCAAATAATAACTAGAAGGTTGCCAGGTGGTCAGCATCACATGACAGTCTTCTTTTATTAAATGGTATAAAGTTACATCACATATTATTTGTGATTTTGAGGCTTTTTGGCTCCTTGATTTAGCTACAAGTTTTTATCCGGTTTCCAAACACAAATTACAAAATTTTCTTTGCTTTTAAAAAACATCTACTGTGTTGGTGGTGGCATGTTGCTATACAGCACAGTAGATACATCTGAGACAGTAAGATAACAAACAGGAAGTACTGTCTGAGTAACAGATCCATGTGTTTGAAGGCTTATCTGACACCAAAACCTCTGAGCAGTGGTTTGCGACACATGCACATCTTTGACTGGCCAGTGCAATGCAAGATGATGTTGCAGCAAAGGTTGAGACAGGTTCTCGATAACTTGCGTCGGGAGCCCTGCCTTTCCAAGCTGTAATATTTGCCACTACTGGCCACTTTACTTGACTGGTGAGGGATGTCTGGAATGGTGCAATAGGTAGGTGTAAGTGCTTGAACTGCCACTTTAACATTACTGTATGTCATCACACTGTCACTTTGGCACTGGGAGCCGTTGCACCTCTGAGCCATCATAGCCCAATTCTACACTTGCATAAACATTGTTAACCAAAGCCACAAGGCATATTCATAAATAGATGGGACTTATGCTGTTTCTCTCAGTTTCTCCAGGCTGTTATTTCTGTTATTTTAACTTTTATTTGACAATTCATGAATGTGTCTGAGACAATAAATTGAGCCTTGGGGGCTATTTCTGTCATTCTGCTGTGCTGCTTCTTGTCCATATTTGACTAAGGGGATCCAGTAATGGCTTCTCCCCGTGTCCCAGAATCAAATACAGTTTCCAACAGTGGCTGGCACATAGCATGGCTGGGTATGCAACCAAGACGCTGTTATGGCCTTAACACAATGCCATTATCGCTGTAACACAGTGCTAATGCTCTCTCTTGCTTGTTCTTGTCCACAACACACACACACCAACACACATTTATATACTAAAGCTGTGTCTCTCAGGAAACTAATGGGTTGTGTTCCTAGAAAGACACGGATACTTAAGAGCTTGTTAGGGGCTGAACACAGATGGCAAGTGTGTGTGTGTCTGTGTATGAATATGCCTGTGTATGAAAGAGAGAGACAGACAGATATGTGTGAGCCCTGTTGTTGGTTTGTTTGTGTGTTTATACCTGGACTTACTCTTTAGAGTTTCCATTCAGGCGTCTGTTGGTAAATGTCCAGCAGAAACTTGTCCTTCATTTTGTCTGTTTGCATGTGTATGTATATGACGAGGCTATTTACAATTTGGTTTGTGTGTGTGGCTGTCCAAACAATGATGTGATCCTGTTTGTCTCTTTATGGATTAATTATTATTTATCTGGGCTTCTTTGTTTCCAAGTTTGTTCACTTGTGTCCCAAGCTGTTTCACTGGCCTTGCTGTTTTCTGCTGCAGTGCATCTGTGTGTCAGCTTTCCAGCTAATGCAAGTTTGTTTCCAGGTTATGCACTCTGGCATGTCATGCATTCATGACTCTAGACACACAGTCAGGCCCAGATGACAGTAGTTTGTTTTCAGCGGAACTAAACAGTGGGCTCAAAGATGAGAAAACAGAAATGCACAGGCAGGCACAGTTTCAGGTACACAAAATATAGATCATAAGCATATTTTCATTGATGCAAATATCCAGAAGGCCGCCCACCAAGAGCCGGGGTCTGTCGGAGGTTTCTTCCGTTAAAGGGAGTTTTTCCTCCCCACTGTCGCCAAGTGCTTGCTCAAGGGGGATTTGTTGGGTTTTCCCTATGTAATAATATTGATAACAGTAAGGTCTAGACCTTACTTTGTAAAGTGTCCTGAGATGACTTTTGTTGTGATTTGGCGCTATACAAATAAAATTTGATTTGATTTGATTTGACATAAACACACATAGGCCGTATATTACAGTATATCCTTGGTATACATCCCTCTTATATCCTGCAGTTCCCATTAGTATAAATGGGCTCCTGTGTGCATTTAATGTTTAAATAGAGAACTAGAACCTGACTCTAGGACTAGCGAATAGGACTGAACCTCTCCTCTGTCTGCTTTGATGACTCTACTTAGCCCTCTTCATCACTGGTGGTTAAAAGAGCAAGAAGAGGATGGCAGCAGGGAGGAATGAAGACAAAGTGCCCAGACACAGAGAGAGGGTATTAGCCACTATGTCATAGGTGCTTCAACAGTACATATGGCTCTGCTCTAGCTCAGCCCTGGGCAATGTTCAGTGTCTTATGTCCTTGCAGAACAGTAATTTAATGATGTGAATCCAGTTTGTATGTTGTAGCTGCTGTCTGTTTGGGGTCTATACCATAAGCACAGAGTGTCATACGTTATATAGACTGTCAAGCCTATTGAGGCAAATCTGTGATAAGTGATATTTGGCTCCATGAATAATATTTGACTTAACTCAAAATCTTTGTGATCCTAAATAAGAAATGACACTTTTGGATCTTTTTTTCCATTTTTTATTTACATATTTGGTTTTATATTTTCTGTCACATGTGAATAAAATCCACAGACTCAGACCAACATGTCACAGCTCTCTAAGCCAGTCTCACCAGATAAAGAGATACAACAGCTGAATTCAGCATTAAAGACACACTGTCACAGACTGAATAACCATGGCTTGGTTTGGATATTTGCTTGTGCAGACGAAATGGGCAGAAGCAGTAATATGTCCTTGTTCTGAGTGTATAATGGTTTGAGAGGCATAATCATTACTGCCTGGTGCATTTTGCCTGATGCGTGTAAGACTGAAATAGAAACGACAGACTGTGGAGGGCGGCAGAGGATTCGTGCAGGATGCTATTTATCTTGAACCTTTTGCTCCGTAGTCGGTTAGATATCGACAGGTTTGAGTGTTACTAAATGTTTTGGGCAAATGGTAATAAATTACTCATTACATATCTCATTGAAAAAGTTATATTACTTATCACTAATAATCAAAAGTAATGTGTTCTTTTCCCTTTGTTACTCCCCCTGCTCCTTCAGGTGCCTGACAAAAGTTGTCACATTACTATAATGCAATACTAAGTAATGCATTACATCCCAACACTGTTAGTAAGTGAAGGGAGTGGACAATAAGAGAGACTACTTAGTCAAAGTTGACATCCTTAGAGAAGGAGTGTGTTGATGTCAGAATGACAGAGTGGGAATGATGGAAAAAGAGACAGTTACAAGTAACAAGTCTGCAAACACACACAACCAGATTTTGCCTTATAATGGAATGTTTTAAGATACCATGCATTATTTTATAAGTTAGTCTAGTCTGTACATCCTAGTGCATTTTAAAGTAGTTAAATATGAAAAAAGCAAATGTGTATTCAACTAAAAGCACTGGGAGTTGTGTTGAATAGTATGCTTTACTCCGAAATCTGTAAGAATATTATTTATTTGCAGAGATCTTTTTGATGGCAGATGGTAGTGGGGAACTGTTGTGATGCTCACACAGGACTAGGACCCAAAATGCAGACACTTTTTTTTGACAGAAAAGCGCACAAGAAATGGGAGTGTCACTGTGGTACCGAGAACTTTCAGGGGAGCGAACTGGGTGGAACTGCCGGACCAGGAACACATAGGTGAGTGATGCAGCCGGGAGTGAACTGAGGAGAAGTTGAAGGGCCAGGAACACACAGGAAGTTGTGCAGGACAGGAGACACCCCAGCGTTGAGGGGGATTCATGAGCCCACAGGAGAGGAGACAGGGTCAGGGGAGTTGAAAGAGTCACTGGCAAATCAGGGACACCCCGATGGTAATACAGGCCAGGAGATACGCCAGTGTCAAGGTAAGGAGACTAAGGCAGGGAAGTCTACAGTGTCGCTGGCAATTCAGGAGTAAACCAGGCAGGACTGAAGAACACAGGTGAGCAGAATGAAAACGACAAGTGAGGAGACAAAGACAGAAGTGTCATCAGTGCCAAGGAATAGGACAAAAGCAGGGTGTAGTGAACCTCATGAATAGAGAGATCAGAATAAGCATCGTTGTCAGTACGCTAGCATCAACAATGGACCAGCAAGAGACTGAGGGAAAGGAGGAGGTATTTATGGGCTGTAGGCCACGAGATAATGAGGAACAGGTCAAAACAATGAATGGTACACTGTGTGTGTATTTTGATCTCTAAGGGTTGAGATCTGGTAATTGTGTAGACAGTGACATGTGATCAGTATAATTTTTATCAAACCATTTGGTGACTCCTTGTATGGAAGAATCTTGTTTCGCCAGTAATTTGTCTGGGGTTTTCTCTTTATTTAGTTAATTTAGTTGGGTGATAATCTCCTCCGTCAGCTGTAAATAAGAAACATTAATTCATGTATGAATGGTGCAAAGCATTCAACTGGTGTTTGCTTTTGCTGTATATGCTGTTAACAGCACTTGAAGTTAATTTTCAAGCTAAATAATCTTTGCCAGTGTGAATGAATAAGAACCACATCATTTTACTGCTGTGAATAATTTAGGGTATGAGGGAAATGGCATATTGTCGGTGTAAAAAAAAAAAAAAAAAAGATTTGCAATTTCTTCTTAACTCTAGACCTTCGAAGACAAAATGTGTAAGAACTGGTAATTAACATCCTCCCTGTCCCCCTTATTAAATTTCAACAAAGCATTTACTGGCAATATCCCAGAGTTCAGTGGGGGAGGAATGGAATGGCTGATGGGATATGAAAGAGAGAAGCACATCTGGGTTCAGAATATACCAGCTGAGATAGTGAGAGGTTTATGAAGCTACACTGATTAGGACACACACACATTTGCAAACACACACACCAAGAGTATCGCATTTTACTCCAAGTGCCAGGAGGAAGAGTGCACATCATAAATAACTTTGTGTCTATGTACTGGCTTATCAGTGTACTCTACCTTCAAGTACATGTACAGTATTGGAGTGGGTAGCGTAGTGGGTGATAGATTGGATTTAAATGTGTGTTCCTTTGTATTACTTACAATATGGGGACCGAAACCTGTTAACACACTCACATTGTGGGGACTTGTCTACCCTAGTGGGGACCAGCCTCTGGGCCCCACAAGGATGGTTTAAGGTTAGGTGTTAGGCAAGTAGTGGTTATGGTTAAGGTTAGGACAAGTCTACAGGAAATGAATGTAAGTCATTGTAAAGTTCCCACAAGGAATGAAAACAGTGTGTGTGTGTGTGAGAGAGAGACTACAGTATGTGGTATTAAGCCTTTGTGTATATGGATGTACAGTATATGTGTGTGTCAGGGTGAAGATAGCCCCTTCTTCAATTAACAGCAGAGTGTAGATAATAAAATTTGAATTTTCCTCCTAAATATTATGCACTAATTAAACTCTGAAAGATAACTGGAGAATGCTGTGTGTGTAAACTTAAACACATCTCTTCTGGTCCTAGCTCATCTTCAGTCACAGAACACACAATGCTTGTGTGTGTGTGTAAGTGTGCCCCATTTCTGACCCAGTTTGTAACCTTTAAATAGATCCACACTGCATTAGCTATGATGCACCTTCCCTTACATTTAAATCATGCACATTTCATTGTGTTTCCAATTTTGCTGCAGCAGATATTTGTGTATTCCCTGCTTATAGCATGTCTGGGCGTAATGAGCTGAAGCTTATGTGTCTTGTTGATATAAATATTTAACATAGGACAGCAGAGGACAATACATCACCAACAATCATGTCGTCTCATTTTCTTATGTTTCATAATAACTTGTTACAGGCATATTTCAGTAAGTCAGCCAGAGGAACTAAGTTGGAGCTCAATGTCCCAATTCTGTAACTTTTGACTGCAGCATGGAAACACTCCCAGGGTAGCCATTAGTGGCTTAGAGAGGCTATAATGAAAAGCTGGAGGGTGTCCCAAAAAGTCTAGATGAATCACTCGCCACTTTACACTGCATAGGTGTAAAATAATAGCTTCCCGTAATTGCCCTGGATACTTTATGTGTGCAGTATGAGGTCTGAGAGCTTTTAATGACACAGCTGTACAGTGTTGAATCCATCACTGGTCTTCACTGGGTTTTAAGTTATGCACACCAGAGGATCTTGAAAGATTCATTTAAGGCATTCAAAGCAGATGATGTTTGCTAAACTTTTCAGAGAAAGACAACCGAGTGCATTCCGTCCTTTCATAATAATACTTGCCGCTGTTTCACATTCAAATGGATTCACACTTGGAAACTTACCACAGCAGTCTGTTTCTATTTACTTTTAGGAAAGAGATGGTGTCACTCTTCTTCCTCTCAACATACACTCACACATTTCCAGCTGGTTTTGCCTTTCTCACAGCCCATGTTGCTGTCACCAACATCATGAACAGTATGGTGTTAGTCTGTATCATATATTCACATTGAACTTGAATAAGTCATGATACAGGAAAACACCTTCTGTACACATTCAAGTGTAAGTTATATTACTGTTTCATCCTACGGAACAATAAGCTGCCAAATAATAAGATGGACTTGCTGTTTGTGTGGGTTTGTATGGGTAATGTGCATTGGTTCCTGTTCAGATCTTGAACACAAACCCAAATAGCACCTAATTCTTTAAAAATGTCCTCAAAAGGCAGTATAAGATGACCAGCCTTAGAATGAAGTTACATAAATGGGGATGGAGACCAAAATGATATTATTTACGCATGTTTTTGGAAGGGCCTTTTTCCCTCATCAGTTCTAATATTCTTTTCTATTATTTTGATGGAAAGTTTCTCCATCTCTGAGTCACTGTTTATCTCTCCATGTGCCTCCTTTATTTCATCTGTCTCACCTCATCTGTCTCTCTCATTCTATTGTTACATACAGTAAATTTTGTTAGGGCTTGGTGCTTTGTTCTCCAGCAACTATCAGACAAAGATCCAGTGCATTCCTCCGTAATCCTCTACATACTCAACACAGCCATACACTGGTTCTGTAAACCCATAGAGGTGCGCCAGCTAAGATCTTCTGTTAAAATCCTATCAGTGCAGATAAACGCAGGCTGAACAAAATTAATCCATTCCTTTCCCATTCATTCAGCTGGTCCACATTTGGTGCCCAAACCCATTAGCTTCACTCTATTTGTTCAAATTCATTTCAGGTGCATGGTGATGTCACCAGCAGGAAATGCTCTCTGTCCACTGGGAGAGGACACAGGCAAGTGCAAAGCTGTTTTTCTTTCCATGACGTCGGCCAGTGCATGCACTCATTCTGATTTAACACTTCACCCCAACTACAGTACCTCCTCCAGTAAGAAATGTAGTTTAAATGAGCCCCAAGTTCTGTAACAGCATCTGATATTAATACCAGTTAAGGGAACACCACAGATTCAATCAAGAGAAACTACAGTCTCCTTGTATGGCTTTAAAATGAAGGCAAGCGAACATGTAATTCTCATTTTCAGAGCTTTTCCTCTTTTTACATCAGATGGATTAGACACTTACAGGTAATTTCACAATTTCCGATTTCTGACAACTAATGTGATACACAGTATATAAAAAGTGCGGCGCACCATTTGTATGTGTAGAAAGACAAAACATTGACTTAGCACATGCATAAATATAAGACCAGATATTCACAGATACATATAAAATATAAATGTAGTATGAATCCTTTACACAAAGACACTAACCAATGTCAGTGAAGTATGAGATGTCACAATAACTATTTAAAGCATAACATCCAGCTGACTGTCAGTACCATGAAACATCCAGGTTTGTGGTTTTCAATTGTATTTGATTTCAGACACCGTTTGAGATTACTATAATCAGGTCATATGAGACCAGCAAAAGCAAACAGTGACAAAACGCATGGACTTCACTTGGGTAGAGTATTGTACTATTTAATATACTGCATATTGAAAATCAATTCATGCATGAAAGCTACAGCAGTGGCATACATTATTAAGTTACTATTGGACGTGACAATGTGGGAATATGCTGGAATGCTGTAAAATGTGAATGTTTAGTGCACACAGAGAGAGCAGACACCACATTTTTTAAACACATCAAACAGGCATAGCATGGTGTTAGTGCCCTTTAGAAACTTTCTATTTACATTTTTCCCCCAGACGCTGAGGGATTATATAATTTCCTGTTGTTACAAGATGCTCTGAAGCAATTGGAACAAAATAATGTTCCTGCCATAAAAAGAGTATAACTAGTGTAATCCTTATATTACTATGGTTACCAAATGTAGATCTTGGGTAATTAGACAGCCTAGAAGACTCTCCTGATATTTTGCATGATCAGCAGATGAATTGTGTAGGCGTGTTGAGTTTAGCCTTTTAATTCATACAAATGTCCCAAATCCACAGCGCACGGTCCTGTGGTTGGTCTGTGTTGATTTGTATAAAACACAGTGCCCTGGGTAACCTAAACTAAGCAGACCATACCAAAAAATGCATCAGAATTAGCTTGAACTGTACTGAAAAAGCAGCTGGGAACATATTGAGTTGTTTTTTAAGGTGCCGTCGTTATGAGCAAAAACACAGCAGACAGGCATGGTATCATTTGTCCTGTCCAAGCAGGCACAACCGCACAGTGGGATGGCACTGTCAAAACACAGATGACTTTATTATCAAGTGCTGACTAGATGTGATGCAGTGTGACTGTCAGCGAACTGAATCCGGGAAAAAGTGAATCACAGCTGGAGACAGCTGCAGCAGTTGTTATCGTATAGATGGTACTGCAGTATGGCTCATACTGTACTTAATGACTTACAATTTGTATTATTTACAGGTTCTGTTCAAAAGAACAACAGGCAATATAGACTAATTTTAGTGTTACAGATTGTTGATTCAGCTTTATAGTCCCTTTTGAGGCTGCAGATTGTAATGCAGTTATATTAGATTATATTAGATTTTACAGCATGCATTTAGCATTGTTTACCCTCCATACTACATTTCTGTCTAGACAAAATCTAGTTTGATAGCTGCCTATGTTTGCTAAATAAAACACTGGATTAGGTGAACAAGACACAAAAATCTTCTTACTATATGGCCTGATCCATCAAGTAACTCATTTTATTACTCTGAAGAGTGTTAGTTTTGACATCACGGTTATCAGTGAATTATGACAATAATGTTAAATTTTCCAAATTGCTCTATTGTTCTTAAGTTTCTGATGTTTGCCTGTCATTACGTTAATGTAGAATATACACTGTACATGTGTAGCACTGCACTGGACAGTGAGATATGACAGTAATAGCAGTACTGCTTTGAGTAATGCAAAGTTTCTACAATAACTAAATTACTAATTTTGATAAATATTCTGTAGTAATCACAAAATTATAAAATGTCAACTTTGTCTTCAGTGGAAGGAATAATGGGTCTACAAGCAGCACATGTGAATGTACATAAAAGTATTAACAAAAGGGAAGAATAAATTGGAGAACTTTGAAATACAGTAAGGCTTCCTTTTCCCATCATCAAGCCAAAGTGACATATACAGTAAAAAATTGCATTTTGTTTCCTTTGCCTTAGCAAAACTTTACATTTGATACTGAAAAACACCCTAATATCAGTGAGTTTGGTATATGCTGACAATACTGAACCTGCTCTAAAAATTCTGCACTGCAACTCTAATGCTGTAAATTTGATGCATTGTAGATGAAGCATAACAATAGAATTCTATCCATTTGATACATTTGGCAATCTTAGGAGAGCCAAGTGGTGGCAGGCTGCATTTTAATAACAGACACAGCCTGCTTCCAATAGCGGGGCCGCTAGGGTTGAATGGGTTAAATTGCTTAGTCATTCTGCTTTGCCTGGGGCTTAAATAGGTGCAGTGGACGCGCGCGCACACATACACACACACCTAAACCATTTAGGTGAAGCATGGATTAAGTTTTACAATCAAAACAAAGTGCGGACAGTGCACAATAGATGAATGTGCCACGTTACCCAGGGCTGGATTCCCCAGTGCTGTATGCCAGTGTGTACGCACTCACATGCAAACACGGACACACACACACACACACTCACACAAAAGAAGCCAATTTATATGCTAACCAGCTAGAAATATGACTCCTCCCTCCTCAATTTCAAAAGGATTAGCACAAAGTGTTGTCAAGCTACTCTGTGTGTATATGTGTGTGTGTTTCCCATAAAGACTAGCCTATTACACTTCCAGCTGATTGCCAAAGAGGGCTTGGAGCACATAGACAGATCACTGAACACAGGTTTAACACACCTGTAAACACATCTCTCTAATAACTTTAAAGAGCTGGCTTGATGAAAATACAAAAATAACTTTGAGATTTGAGGTTGAGAATGATGGTAAAGGTCCTGCTCTACTGTCAAATTACTAAACTTTATCTCCACAGTGTTATTAACTTGTTTAAATTTTTGAACCTCCCTCTTTAAATGTCAGCATCTTCACACCTCAACTATTAGCATTACACACAGTGTCACTCAAGTTCTCCGCTCAGCTGTGTGACATACCTTTCTTCCATGTTGAACCTCATGCATTATTTTCATCTAGCGCTATACAGTTTGTATTATTTTTTTCATTTATGCAGTCACTGTGTGACTCCAATAGATGAGAGAATGTGTTTCAAGCTATGAAGACATCACATTGGGTTCATGTTCAGCAGAACCATGCTCAGGTTAGGCCAATTCAACTGTGCTGAGAGTATTTCATACAGTATACTGTAGATGTTTAATGACCCAAAAAACCAAACCAGACCAGACCTTTGATTGCTACTGTAATTCTATAGTACACTCCACTGTGAGTTGAACATATAAAAAATAAATGGATTAATGGGTTCCATCACTGCCTTTACAGAAACTATGATGTCAACAGTGATACTAAGACACAAAGCATGCAAAATCATTTTTATCTTTAGGTGGTTTGAGGAAAACTGAATTGCAAAAATTTTTTATCTTTAGGTGGTTTGAGGAAAAGTGAAATGCAAAAAAAATGACTGACAGAATAAGCAGGATATTCATTCAGGACATTACCAAAAAATCTTGCTTCTGCAAAAATGTTCGAGTTGGAACAGTGCCAGAGCAGAACTGCCTGGCGTAGATAGCTCAGTGGTGGACTGATGGTTGATGCAGGATAAGAACAATGCCTGGACCACACTGACAGGTGGACAGAGTTTATTGCTGGTCAGTCAACGAGACAGGACAGGAGCTGCGCTTGGATAGCGCGACCGGTGGAGCTGGGCAACAAGGCAGGTGTGGAGCAGCACTTGGATAGCGCGACCGGTGGAGCTGAGTTGGTTGCTGGCTGGTTGATGAGGCAGGAGTGGAGCAGAATAGAGGACTGACAGGTTGAGCTGAGGAAGATCTGAACTGTGGCTGAGTAGCTGGCTGGGCTCACGTGAAACTAGACAAAAGATATGATGTAGCAGAGCAAATGGGACTGCTGGAGTAGCAGGGCTAGCAGGATAGCATTGAGCTGGTCAATCTTGCTGGCGTAGCAGGCTGGCAGGATTAGTGTGGAGGGGGTCGAGCTCTGTTGGAACTGCAGGGCTACCAGGGTAGGTGACATAGCTTTGGCTGGCGTATAGCTACGTTGACAGGACAAGTATCAAACAGGGATGGCTCTGCTGGGGTAGTAGAGCTAACGAGAGTGGCGTTGAGCAGATCTAGCTCAGCTGAGGTAGCCGAGCTAACAGGACAGGTATAGAGCAGGTTCGGCTATGCTAACAGGACTGGATAAGCTGGCGTATAGGAGCAGCGAGACTGGAACACAGGTAAGCTATCTAGGGAACACAGATTAATGAGAGTCGGCCAGAGCAACAATGACAGAGTATCAGAACTGACTGGCACCAGGAAGATCAGACAGATTGAGAAATGAGTCGCAGCTGGGCTGCAGACACACCCAGCAGCACCGGCCAGCTCGACCAGAGGGAGTGGAGAAACAGAGACCTAACATAGGTGATGTTGTTGTTGCTACCTGCATGCTATGTGAGCAGTATGAGAGTGAGGAGACCGCCGCATGGAACAGATTCCTTTTACATGCAGCCATGTGTGGCGAAAATAGCAACAGTAGTCATTTCTAAATGTGTAGATAGGATTGTAATGCAGTTAACTGGGCATCATGGTTAACATGCAGATGAAATCTTGTGTTTTGAACGGCGTTAGCTGGCCTCCTTCTTCACTTCCCCCAGCTGGACTTCTAAGGCTAGTTACCAGCTACGAGCCAGGGCTAAAGCCATGAACCAAAGGTCCCCAACTACGGTTCAGGGCTGCAGATCTGGGCGGATAACACCGTATTCCACAAAGTTACATCTAAAAAGAAGTTGGATGCTGCGAGAAGTAAAACCAGAATTAGCATTGGTGTGGCTTTTGAATGATAACAACTGAGAGAACAAAAGGGGTTGAAAAGTGACACCATCGTGGCTGTATTTCTGCTGGACAGACAATTATCAGTTTTGATTTGTTTGGGGGCATTTGTTATTTTCCTGAAATCTGTAATTAGTAGTGCGCATTGCAGTGTGCACTGTGATTTGGAGGAGTAGCTTTGGAGAGAAGTCAGAACAAAAGGGTATGATTTCTTCGGTTGGCTACTTTCAAAATTGAGCTTGCTCTTGCTGGTTTTTCCAGGATCGCCAACCCTTCCTTTAAACATAAAGCCATTAATATATGTAGCCTTAAATGCTGTAGAGCTATTTTACATGATGACATGAAGTCATGTCTACAATTGTAAGTAAGGCAACCCAGACAAAGACGAGGAGGCACAAGAGTGAAAGACTGTATAGAAAATTATATAAAAGGACATTATGATGTGCAAATGTATTTGCAACATTTATACACTTCACATACTAACAGCATGTGTTACTTTTAATTTCACTGTGTGCTGTCCACATAGGCTACTGTGTGTAATTTTTAATCAGACTGTGTGTATACATACTTGTCACTGTACAAGTCTTACAAGGTTAGAATTAGGTTAGGGTAAAAGGTTGGGGTTAGCCATTTAATTTAAGGTAAGGGGCTAGGGAATGATTTTGTCAGTGAGTGTCCTCACAACTGTTGAAAACAAATTTGTGTGTGTGCATGTACACGCATGTGCCTGCATGTACCCCATGAGTGCACTCGCTAGATCCCCATGCTCTGTTGCATTACTGTATTGATTAATTGTCACTGATAACTGATGGCTGCAATGACTTGTTTTCTTGTTCTGTGTAGCAAGTGGAGATCTACTAGAAAATGAAATATGCCTTCAGTAATTGGTTTTCAATGGAAATGCTGACTTGGGTGGTTTGAGAAGATACTGCATTAGTTTGGAGGTTGCATGTGATTAGTGTATACGTGTTTGGGCTTGTTTTTATGGGTGGGGGGTGTATTTTGTATGTCTCTACCTTAGGTGCAGCTAAGACAATTTTCAATTCCCTGAGGACTCCATTAGCCAGGCTGATTACCCCTGCATCAAATTGGCAGAAGAGGAGCATGCACACACACACACAGAGGCACCTACCAACTGTGTCAATTCTATGGTTAAAAATAACATCACATAAAGCTGTTTGAGTTCTGATTGAAACCCAAACTGAATGTGCTGGGTTTCAACCACATGCATTGCGCCTGCTGGTTCATGAAAAAACTCAAATTAGTTCTGGGAGCTCCACAAAATGATACTATCAAAACGTTAAACCTTTCCCAGGGACACCCATAAAATGCTGAGAATGTTATTAATGTCATTAATGTCTAGTCTACATCTACACAGTGTCAGCTGCTGTGAGAAAGAATGATATGAGAAAGAAACAGTTCAGCTCTCACAACCTCTATCAGTTATTCCACCACTATTCTTGCCATCTTTTGGGGCACCATGAATCTTCACCTCTTTGTCTCCATTGTCTGTTCTTTTCCTACCCCCCAACTTTTCCTCTACTTCAGGGGTTCTTTTTGAGATCTCTTCTGCACCTTCCTCACCTTAGGGGTGACAAGTTTCTATTCACAAAAAGAAAAAACTGTTGGGAGTTGAAAGGCTGACAAAGATTGGTAGATTGTTGCAGAAAACAATGAAGAGAGACGGAAGCAGAGAAAAGTGTTGAGCGAAGAAGACAGCAGAAAGTGATAGATATAAAGTCAGAGAGAATACTGCCAGTGAGAAAGAAGGATATATTTTACTTTTTAATGTGAACAGCAGCTGTTTAATGTGTCAGTGATCCAGTCAGAAGATATTTTGCCAGACAAAAATTATTCACATCTTGATTAACCGTTATTTTCTTAATCACTATCTCTGCATGGCCCTATGCTTTCTTACTTTTTCCTTTCCTTCTTTATGCCACCATTGCCCAAAGCAGTTCACTCTCTTGCCATGCTCTTTACTCAATATCTGTCTCCATTCAGGGCCCACATTCTTCAAAGGATGCGATCTATGAAGGCATGGCCTTCATAGCTGTCATAGACTGTGAGGGTGAACCATGGACCGAGAACGAAGGATTTCCTATTTAGGTTACCAGCTTTTCCTGTGCTTATCATTGCATTATGAAGTGCTGATCCTATCACCTAGCAATCTTTACAGCTGCTCAGCTCTCAGCCGGTGAGCAAAGAATCTTGGGATAGGGTTCCACGAAGGAACGACCAGTTGGAACCTTTGTTTCTTGGTGGAAGGAGAACATATTTCTCTTCTTCAAAATAGGACAGCCTTGTCATTGTGTTGGGGCTCATTTGGTCTTGAAATGCAGCCTTTGAAGGATGCTCACCTTGAACTGGGACACGATGGTGGATATAATAGTCAATATAATTTGGCTTATTTGACCAAAGAAATACAAAAAAACTGTTTATTGTCAAAGTGAAAACAGGTTTCTACAAAGTAATGTCAATTAAATAAAAATATGTAATAGGAAATAAGTGATTGCATAAATATTCACCCCCTTTTAAATGACGGACCTAATTTAACCGAGGTCCAGCCAACTGGTGCTAGTAGTCTCACAGTTAGTGAAATGGGGATCACCTGAGTGCAGTGACTGTGTCTCAAGTGATTGGAAATAAAAAGACACCTGTGCCTGGAAGGTCCAGTCACTGGTTAATCAGTATTCCTGGCTAACATTACACCATGAAGACAGAAGAACACTCCTAGCAACTCAGAGAAAAGGTTACTGAAAAGTACAAGTCAGGGGATGGATACAAAAAAAATGAAATAAAGTGATTGCAGCCAAAGGTGCATCTACTAAATACTGACTTGAAGGGGGTGGGTATTTATGCAATCACTTATGTCATATTACATATTTTTGTTTAATTGACATTACTTTGTAGAAACCTGTTTTGGTCAAAAAAGCCAAATTATATTGATCATGATTGATAAAAGGGTAAAACATACAAGGGGGTGAATACTTTTTATGGGCACTGTAAGTATCAAGTTTCTGATTGTCTGACAGTTGCTATGAAGAGTCACTGTGTGTATTTCACTTGCACACTGTGACTGAAAACAAATCACCAGTTCACTTAACAACAGGACGATGCTTCAGGATCAGAGCTGCATGGGGGAAAGTTTGGCCACCCTTTGAAAGTACATGTGTTGTTTGCTCAGCTAACTGTTTACTTTGTGTTTGGACAGCATACTGCCCAAACAGGAGCCAGGTAGAACAGCCTTCCCTTCAATGTCAGTCTATTCATTTATTCTTCCACCTTCAAAGTAGCAAGAATTCAGATCTGCTCTCCTTTCCTTCCAACATTGTCTACAGTAACCATCTGTTTCTAAACAAAAGGAAAGTGGAAGTCTTGCTTAGCTTCCTGACTCCCCTTCCCTGCCTTATAGGAAACCTTCCCTCAGTGTTCTACAGAAGAGAGATGGCGAAAAAGATCCTGAGAGATGGAGATCATTAACTCCATGCTAATTAGCCATTAGATACAGCCAGAGATATGACTGCCAATCAGCCTGAAACAGCTGTGTGTCTGCATGTGAATGTGCATATCCTGTAGAGAGGCAATGTGAGTGAATGAATGAGTGAATTTAGTAGAGCTTGTATGAGAATCTGAGGAGGATGAGACAATGGCATAAGTGTACTATGTATGTGTGTCCAGCTGCCAGCTATGGATGGCCCATCATGGATTAGCATCAGTCACGGAGATACAGAACTGCTTTCTCTCTGTCTCTCTTTTTCTTCTCTATATGCATGTGTGCACCTCTCTCTTCCCTATGACTCTTAACTTTCTCCCCACTGTGTGCACCCTCTCTCTCTAACCACAAGCACTCATCACCGGCTAATTGCATTGCCAGTATGATTGCCTGTGTGTGTGTGTGTGTGTGTGTGTGTGTGTGTGTGTGTGTGTGTGTGTGTGCCTGGTGACACTGACCCAATACACTGAGCTCACCTGTGAAGCCAATGAGCACTAGCTTTTGTTTTAGACATCACTTTCTATGGTTGTGTGAGCAAGTTGTAGTTTGTAGCCATTGTTGTGAGGACAATATGCTACTGTGAGGACACAAGGCTGGTCTTCACACCAGTTTTAGGAAGTGAGGTTAGAATTCAGAATTAGTCTTAAATTTTGATTAGAGATAGGCATGTAGTGGTTATAGATGAGGTTAGAGTAAGTCTTCAGGAAATAAATGAAAGCCATGTAAAGTCTCCAAGAGAAATGAAAACATGGGTATGTGTGGCACCTTTATGCCTTTGCACCGTACAGTATGCATTTGATATCAATATATTTGTGTACAGTGCTGCTGCAACGTGAGTAACTGATATTCAAGGTAAGATCAAAATATTTATATAACATTCATGACACCCTAGCTATTTTAATAACAGCTGAGCAATCTACATTTGCTGAATACAGCAAAATGGGGATGAAAGCCATATATGTTAAGCAGAACTGATACGCAATGAAACTGTAAACACAGTCCACAATGGCAAGCACAATGTTTTATAGGGACAGGACAGAAGACAAGGAAAGAAAGAAGAAATGGGATGTAAAGAAGGTGTTGAAGAAAATGTTTCCTCCTCAGGGCAGTTCTCGTTTCATGAAAAATGTAAAACCCGAAAATGAAAGTGTAGAATCTCACATATATAAATGGGGAGATTAAAGGGTCAGGGGCAGGGGCTCTACCAAATCTCGAGCCATTATTGAACTGAATGCAAATTCTTGGATTTACTAATTCATCAAGCTGCACTTACTATATAAAGTATAGTCATGATCAAGTAAGAACACAAAAGTTACAGCAGCTGCACTGGAGACATAAGGCGCAGCTGATGTGTTTTGCCTTCTGACACTTCTTGCTATACATCCTGCTACTCTTGTCAGCCTTCCTGCTTTTCCCTTTCACCTTATTCCCCACACCCACCTGTGTATACAGATGACAAATTAATGGAAAAACAAAGATAAAATGTGTTACTAGGCTGTTACATTACTACTTGGCAGTGAACAAGTCTCTGAACTCTACTGCAGGGATGAACACCATTCTTCTAAAAGATATTCCCCCATATAGTGTTTTGATGATGATGGTCCAAAATCGCATAGCAGTTCAACTGGATTGAGACCTGGTGATTGTGATGACCACGGTGTATGAGTCACATCAGTTTCCTACTCATCAAACCATTCAGTGAGCCCCCATGCCCTACGGATAGGGGCTCTGTCATACACACACAAAGTTTGGACATCCCCCCCATTTCAATGAGAACGTGTGAAGAAGCCCAGTCCCATTTGTCCTCTGCCAGGTTATTTATCAAACTATCCCAGCCATCACTTGCTAGCCCTTTTCCCACTTGTGTATTGCACCTATTCTTTTCAGTGCCTGCTGATTTTTTGATCTGCCAATTAATGGACTTGATGGGCTGGTATATTTGCTGCCTGTTGATGATCCCTCTGTGCCTGCCGACTTTGTCCCATGCTGTTCCTCTCTTACTATCCCTGCATCTGCATCTCTCTGAATGAATGTGAACTAGTCGAACTTCTACACAGTGTCTCAGAGTCACATAACTGAGTTCAATGTTTTCAAGGCCACGGTGCCTTCATTCCAGTTGCTTTTCTTTGAAACTCCTTTTCTTTGATGCTCTTCTAGCTTGAGTTTCATCCAATTACAGTAACTGCACCCACATAAAAGCCAAACCACCGGACTGCAAAAGCGTTCTTATAAATTGTACTATAATAACTGAATATAATAACATCTCCTTATTGATTTGTGGGGCTAAATTAACTTGGGAGATGTTTTTAAGGAGAATAACAGCACTTCACATGTCAGTTCCACTGACACACTCACAAATTTATGTTCGCTCAATCATTCTTACGCAGTCATTGCATCACAGGAAACTGCAAGGACAACCAAAACATGTTCACACTCAGAATGCAAGTAAAAATAGATGGATTGCACTGTAACATACGTTACCCTGCTGCTGCTGCTGCTGTAATCGCAACCTCAGACTGAGGATTTGTCACAGAAAAACAAGTGAACCTTTGATTTTATTTTTTTCTGGACCTTGGTCATTCTTTGCCTCTAAACTGACACAGTGCTAAAATGAGTTGAAATGAAGACTGGTTGTCTAATGCCCTGTTCTTTAATAAGACAAGACACTGCAAACAAGCTCCACTCCACCTCCACTTACTTACTGTATGAAAAACTGAATCTAGACTGTGTGTATATATATTTCTTGTTTACTTGTCTACTGATTGCCTTATGGAAAAGCACTGTACATATACATTAGGAGCCACTGTACCAGAGTCAAAGTAGATTCTGATTCAGCATTTTTGAAGTAAAATACTTAGAGCAGTATTTTGGTATAACTACATCTTACATCTCTCAGACAAGCGGAGAACAAAACAATTTTCAATACCTTGTAAAGCCATTTAAAAGGGGGTGGTGTGGGGGTTGTGCATATAAACACAAAGTCAGCATATCTGATAGATACAAAGAAAGATGTTGAGATAGGAAGAGTTAAAAGGCAGGCTAAGGTAGTGAGGACAGAAGAGAAAAATAGATGCAGAAAGAAAGAAAGTAAGAAAAAGAAATTTGAAGTGTTGCCTCAAAACAAGCCTATGTTTAGTATGTTAAGTTCATCAATTTTTCAATTCTAAGACATGTTTCTAAATCCCACACAGAAACACACACTTTCTTCTGCTGATCCTGCAACACACCAGCACACAGGGACATAAAGTTGCACTTGTGTCTTTAATAGTCTCTTCAACCATATACTGTAGATGGATTCATGTTATATTGATCTGTGTGTATGGATATTTATATGTGTAGAAACGTGTGCTTTATTCATTGATGCACAAGAGGTGCTCGAGTGCAAAGCGCAGTCACATTTGCTCTTTCTCAAACAACCATCCACGTGTGCCATGGAAACCAATGTTCATCTGTCTGTCTGTTGCATATTTAATATAGGAACAATATGTATTTAGAGGTTAATCTTAAAACAAAAGAAAAAAGATGTATGAGTAAAGCATTTATCTACAGCTGCAATAATATGATAATAATCTGTTTTTATTATTCACATTAACAAAAGTGCATTATGTTAAAACATTAATCCCTGCTGTGTGTACATACATATATGCAGGTGGGTTTGTATTACTGTGATTGTGAGGTTGTGTTTAATCTCTGCATTTTGAATGTGACAGTTTTACCAGGAGAGACCTCATTCTGGATATCAATATATTTACAGCAAACTTAGGTTTAGTGTGTACGTGCACGGTGAGAACAGTGCATTGGGAGTCAAAGCATCCAAGTTCAAAAAGTTGGAAGGTTTTTTCATGAAAATTGTCATTTTTAACAATCTGTAAAACTTTTTACTACTTGTTTTATATAACTTTTAATTGCTCATCTGTAGTTCATCACAGAATACACACATTTGTTTAATAAAGCGGAAGGGATCATGTATATTAAGATTTAATATGTACAACAGGGTGTTAAATAGTTCCTCTTTTTAATTAAAATAATGAAGAGAGCACACAAGTAAATGTTCATGCATTATGCGGGCATGTGAACCCCAGCACTGTGGCATGCTGACTGAATGTTCTGGGAAGATGCAAAAATCATTAAAAGAGAGTCATTCCTCTGAGAAATCCCCCTTTCCAATTTTGTACCCAAGCCAAATCCCCCAAATACTTCAAACATTCACTCCCTCTTTCTCATTCTCTTTATTGGCGTGGTTTCAGGCAATAGAGAAAATGTTTTGGAATATTTTTATGCTAATTTTCCACAGCTGGAGTTACTGGAATTACGATCAATAGGAATACATGAAAGCCCTGATAGAGAACAAATGGTCCCATCTTGATTTCAGGCGCCACTGCCAACTGTCTTACAAAAGAACTGGATTGACAAAGCACCATGCTGAAGGGTCTGAGGAGGAATTTTAACTCTGTGGATCTATGTTGATGAGCACTGGTCATGGGGTGATTTGTTTCATTTTAACAAGAGAAAAGCTGGGTGCCCTTCTCTTTAAGGGAATGGCTACAGAAAAAGAAGCAATTTGCCTTTCACAACAGCTTATATTATGCAGATGTGAGGTCTGGTTTGAAGATGGAGAGCATGTGATTTGGTTTTAAATGGTAATGTAGTATCATCTACTGTATTCTGCTCTAGTAGTGTATTTTTCACTTTAGTAAAACTGCAAAAACCACTGTTTTTGGAGACTGTCTATTTTCATATATTCTGTGTTTTTCCTGCCAACTGGTTTTGAGCTGGTTTAGTAGCTGGTGCCTGTTGCCTAAAGGCGACTGTTTGCTCATCCCATCTTGCATCCTCACAGGAATCACAGTGAACTGCTATCGACAAAGACAGAAAATGCGCACAGAAAGCCGATTTACATAGGCACCACAGTCCCAAATAACAACAGATCCGGGTAATGTTTACATTCCAACATGAGGGGCAGTCACTGCAGCCAAATGTTGCTATGCATTCACTGGTACATTTGTTTTCTCTAACCTCTAATTAAGAGCGACTGCTGCTGTTTTGGGGGTGATTTTTGGGTTTATCAGTCATGATGCTCAATTACACAGATATAGTAAAAAGACATTATTTTGTACAGAATGACTTATATGGGCCCTACAAGACGAAAACAGAAACAGTTGTAGACAAAAACATTTGATTTCTTATCACTTAACTGCCCAGTTTACTGATTGGCTTACTGAGTCCAGCAAGAGTGACATTTAGAGAAATTGTCAGAGAAGTGTGAAATGCCAGTGTAGACAGCTGGTAATGGAAACTGGCATATTTTAAGAGTTTAAATGCCCCCGTGATGTAAGCTTTAGAAGTACTGCTAATACTTTATGCCTGGAAACTATTTAGACTGTTTCCTCTGGCACCCAGCTTGACATGAGCATGAGAATGGGTGAAACTGGCAATAACATTTAAACATGTCAGCCTGCATTTGGCCAGGCGTATGTATGTCTGTAGGAAAAACATGTAAATGGTCTTGGTCTTACATTTGTATAGTGCTTTTCTACACTTTACAGCACATTCACGCTACTCAGCCATTCACCCATTCACACTCCCAAACACTCACACACCGGTGACATCACCGGGAGCAACTGGGGGTTCAGTGTCTTGCTCACGGACACTTCGACATGTTGACTGGACAAACTGGGAATCAAACCGCTAATCCTCCGGTTAGGAAACGACCCGCTGTACCTCCTGAGCCACAGCCGCCCCCAAGTACAGGAAAGATCACTGAGGAGTGTGTGTCCGTTCATAGTGGTGTCAAGGTTGCCAAGGTGACCAGTTAGACTTCATGAATAATTAGGAAGCACTTTGTTACTAGCTCTCTTTTAGAGGGTCACTGTTTGCTGTGCATTTCCCCTTGGGATTGGGCCAAACTGAAAAGCTTCAGCTTACCATCAGCACCACTGTTCTCTTCTAAATGCATGAACCGCATGTCAAATCCCGTTTAAGTGCATTTAAATGCATGAACTATTTAAATGCATATAACTACTCAACCGCCCTGAAGTATATACAGTACAGTATCTTGAAACGCCAGTGGAGGATTTTCAACTGCAGAATAAGTAAATACAGGGATATATACAAAAGGATCAGCAGCTGTGAAATACACACAGGATGAACTGGAGTGAAAGAAAAGACCAGACACCACAATATCAAAGAAAACAGAGACCTATTGAGGTGTAAAGAATATGTTCCAAGGCACTACGAATTCCATTGTTTTAGCGCACTCTCTCTCTCTTTTAAATTCAATAAGTGTGTATTTTTTGGTGTCCAAAAGTATATTACGAAAATCAAAACTCACTTTTGATACATCCATTATTGTCATTTGTTCTCACAATAAAGAAATGCACATGCTCTACATAGTGCACTGTGTGTGTGTGTGTGTGTGTGTGTGTGTGTTGTGTGCATAATAACCATAAGAGGAAGGGTCATGACAGTGTTCTACCTCACACGCTAAATAATCTCATTTATATGATGCTGTGTGATGCAAACTCTGTTGATCTCTTCTTTCAATCTTTCACTAAAAACACGCACACTTGTATTTTGATCTTTGTAAGGATACTCATTGACATAATGCATATCTTAGCCCCTTACTCTAACACTTAACCATCAGAACTAAATGCCTAACCCCAACCCTTACCTTTACCCTAACCTAAACCTAATTCTCACCAGTCACACTAAAACTAACGTTTAAATCTCAAAAGTTGTTTCACAAAGTGAGGACTGGCCAAAAGGTCAAGGTCAAAGTGTTTATTTGTCATATGCACAGTTAGGAAACATGTTTCCATGTACAATGAATTTCTTACTTTGCTGTCCACATGAATGCCACATAATACAAGTGAAATATAAAGTGAAATAGAAAGTAGATGAGCAACAACACAATTCTAAATAGGCAGTAAAATCACAAATCTAAGGCACTTTAAAGCAGCAAGTGAAAAATGCAAATAAAAATACAACAAGAACACAATATAATGCAGAGAGAATATACGCTACATGGGAGCTGTGGAGTGCAAATACTCAGCAATGAGTGTGCAAATATGCATGTGCAAAATGAGTATGTAAACAGTACAGATGGAATTACATGAGGTAGTTCCTGAGTCAGCTGTTTAGGAGTCTGATGGCAGTCGGAAAGAAAGAGTTTTTCAGTCTAGATTTCACACTCTTGAGCCTCTGACCGGAGAGCAGGGGTATGAGCAGTCCGTGCTGGGGGTGGGTGGGGTCCTTGAAGATGGAGGCAGCTTTCCTACGCACCCTGTGGTGGTAAATGCTCTGCAGAGAGGGCAGTGGAGTCCTGGTGATCTTCTCCACAGTCTTTACCACTCTCTGCAGGCACTTGTGGTCCATAGCAGTAGTGCAGCTGGTCAAGATGTTCTCAATGATGCAGCTGTAGAAGTTGCTGAGGATCCTAGGCAACATGCCAAACCTCCTCAGCCTCTTCAGGAAGTACAGCGACCGTTGGGCCTTCTTGACCAGCTGTGTGATGTTATGTGTCCAAGTGAGGTCCTCATTGATGTGGACGCCCAGGTATTTGAAGCTGCTCACCCTTTCCATTTCGAGCCCCTGGATGAACAGTGGCCAACGAGATCTCCTCTCCTTCCTCATGTCCACTATCATCTCCTTTGTCTTGTCCGTGTTGAGGCTGAGATTATTGTTCTGTGGGTGAACAGGGTGTAGAGGATGGGACTGAGGACACATCCCTGTGGGGTGCCGGTGTTTGTAACAATGCTGGCTGAAATCCTATTGCCAATCCAGACAGTCTGGGGCCTGCCAGTCAGAAAGTCCAGGAGCCAGTCACAGAGGGTGGGGTGCAGACCCAGTGTGGACAGTTTGTGGTCTGAGGTGGCCCTGTTGGGCCGGTAGGCATACTGCACGGGGTCCAGGGTGTATACTGCTCCAGATGTGGGCCAGCACCACTCTCTCAAAACACTTCATAATGATTGGGGTGAGTGCCACTGGCCTGTAGTCGTTCAGGCAGATGACCGGGCTCTTCTTGGGAAGGGGAACGATGTCATCACTTTCCAGAAATGTCCTTATTCTGTAGCAAAAAAAAAGGGTTTTCACTATGTAGCAAGTACAAGAACATACACACACACAGAGAATAATGACAGCTTTTACAGTATGAATCATTTTTCTAAGAAGCTTGTTGATGCAGCTTCAAAGGTCTGTCTCACCTGAAATTATAATAATCCTATAATAGTTTCTTATTGTGCTCATTACATCCTTGTTATTGTGTGAATCCATTCCCCATAAGCACCAACAGTAACAAGAGACTGCTACACACTAGAGAATGTATTGTGGACGTGTTTTTCAACTGCACTGTTCAAAGGAATTTAAAAGTTGGTGGTGTTGGTAAAGGAATTCATTCCTTGAACAGAGTCTCATGAGATCAGAATAAGCCCAGGGTTAGGGCCACATGTTGGTGAAGGCCAGCAAATACAGACACGGCACAAGGACTTGCTTTGAGTAGCCGTCCATCGGCCCCAAAACGGTTTTGTATAGCTTAAAAGTCAGGCTCAGTCATCTTGATGCATGAATAGCAGGCTGCATGGCCGACTGTGGTTCTCTGCTGTACCTTTGTCTTAATTAAACACTGAAGTGGCCAGGGGTGACTCATGAATAACAAAGTTAATGGTGTGACTGAAATTCATTTATTCATCTTCTATACTGCTCAGTCCCAAACAGGGTCGCGGGGGGCTGGAGTACCTGGAGAGAACCCACATAAGCACAGGGAAAACATGCAAACTCCACACAGAAAAGTCACGAACCCACAACCTTCTCGCTATGAGGCAACAGCGCTAACCACTGCACCACTGTGCTGCAACTCAAAATCAAGAAAAGTTTATAAAAGATCTAAATGCTTCATATTGTTATGCATCTAGCAGCAGTATCTGTGCAGACAACAGAGAGTAGGAGCAGAGCAGCAGAGTGGATTCAGGACCACAGCTCCCAGTGAGACCAGTACAAATACCAATCAAGCTTTACAGCATAAGTGGTGGGCAGAAGACTACAGAAAACTGGTGTGTGTTTACTTTCAAGATAATGTTATATAGCTTTCTTTTCTGCTCTGGTTTCATCAGAAATGTGTTGGCCTCTGTTTAGATGAGGGCAGGGGGCCACTCCTCACACACACACAGTCACATTGCCTTTGTTCTCTACCCAAGCTGTCTCTACACCCTTTCTTTACATATTAAGGTATTCATTCTTTCCCACACTTTTACTCAGACTGACACATACCTTTGGTTATTGTTTATGACACATCTCCGATTTACAGGCATGCAGCTTTATGTTGATAAATTCATTGTAAATGGTGTCAGAGATACTGCATAATTGACTACACATGTTTGATTACTTTGTTGCTGCTTTGTTGCTAAGCTGACTGGGAGTCTAAAGGTTAGGGTTAAAGCCAGAGCACTGACATAATATTGTTTATGTTTACTGAGCACTCCTCATTCTCTGAGCAGCATTATGAGTTATGCAAACAGGTGATGAACAAGTGTGAATTCACCCTATTTTGCTTAGCTCTATAACTCGAAGCAAAGCAAGGTTTTAACTCTGCAGGTGGTCAGTTTCTAACAGAGAACCACCTATAGTGAAATATGCTTTTTTTAAAATACAAATGATCAATAAATGAAACTTGTGTGGTTGTGTGCACAAAACAAAGCTTTCCAGCAAAGCCAACCTGCCCAAAAATTAAATTCACAACCGTTAATGAATTTATTTTCTTGTACGTTGAATTGAACCTGACCTGGGCCCAACAAGCTTATAGTATATAATGTCCAAACCCCATGTGGTTGTACTGTGATTTTCCCCTTATCATCAAACAGAGCTGACATTTGAGTGCTCCAGCTGTCTAACCTAAAGTTTGAGCTACCGTACGTGACCCACACCTGAACATAATTTCTAAATTTCTGTCTGAACCCAGCCCAAACCCTCAGGTACCAATGGGTCCTGCCAGGCTCAGTTCAGGTGTCCACACTCTACTTTGAATGCTGCTGTGTAAAATTTGCTCTCTTGCAAGAAGTTATCACAAAGTGACATTATTAGTGCCACTCACATTAATCGAATATTATTCTTAGCATGCAGTATATTTTTGCATTCAGCTTAATATTATGGGTCCTTACTCCTATATTACTTTCGATTATGAGCAATGGTTTTGTCATTAACCAAGTGGTATGCATTTACCAAAAGCTATTATCCACCCTGCTAGAGGATGAATTTTACACCAGCCGTGTGACTTGTATGCTGGTGGAGTAATTACTCATCATGCTTACTGTACACTGAAGAGGATAATGAGATTTGTAGACAAAAAGCAGCCATTTTGGCAGCAGTTGACTCACTTACTATCCTCAGTGGTCTCCTTTGACAGGTGTGTGTGTGAGTAGATGCCTGTTGGAGCAATGTGTGTGTTATGTGTTTGCGTGTTTTGAGCTCCCCTTGAGCAACAATGAAAGGAGATAAAGAGCAAGTTAGCAATAAGGAGTTGTCATTCATCCTTTCTTGTTCATTTTATTTCTATTAACCATTACCGAGGGGGTTTCAATGATCATCAAACAGAGGTGTGGTGTGTAGAAGTCAGGGTGACGTGATCTTTTATCTGTTACTTGCGACATGTATGAGTGCAGTTTGCGTGCATGATGGTTTATTAACGTCATTCTTGCCAACTAGTTGTTCTTTGTGTTGACAAATTACCACTTGTGGATAAAATTTATATTCTATTAAACTCTGCTTTCACTCCAAAACTTTAATCTCTGTTATCTGGCTCATCCCACTAATTTCAAGCTCAATTACTCCATTGTCTGAAACTGCCTGAACAAAAGGGTGAGTGGAATAATAATATTAATAAAGTCTACAAAAAATGCAAGAATTGAGTCTAAAAATGAAATCTTAATTTTTGGATGATGAGGTGTCCTGTGACGTACCTGACTGTAATCAGCACTTTGGAGAGGGGAGAATATTCACCCAGCATTAGCAGGGATAGCCACTGATAATAAGATGAAGAGGGAAAGACTGAGAGTAATGGGACATTTTAGTGTCATGAGTAAAATACACAAAATCTGTGTTATCTCTGTCTATAGATGCATTTATTCATTTGTATTCCTTTGCTTTAGCACCTGCAGTATTAGTTCAAACCCTTGGTATTCAAATAATTTTCTGACAAATCAGTGGACACTTTTAGTGCTGCAGACCTAAATGTCTCTTAAAAGCTGGAGGTATTTGAAGTAACCACTGCAAAGAATAACTGTCATCTCTTGTCATTTTATCTAGCATTAGGGCTCCATTATTTAGCTTTTGCACATGGGCAATCAAAAATGGCAGTATAATTAAAATTCTTCATGGTGGTGTCAATGAGCTGCAAACAGCACGCTTTTTCAGAAAAAGATAAGACATACTGCACCAGTCAAATGTTTGGATACAGTTTCTCATTTGATGATTTGTTTCTCTACATTGTAGATTAATACTGAAGACAAACAATGAAATAACATATATGAGGTAGTCACCTGGAATAATCTTAAATTAATATGTTTGCATTTTTCAAAAGTTAATTGTTGAAGTTTGTTGCATTCTTAACATATTTGAGACCCTCAGTTGTGTTGTTGCACGGTCTTGCTTGTCACGATTCGGTTCCGTTGTTTCCTGTCAGGCTTTTATTTTGATTCTACTTCCTGTTTTGTTTCACCATAGCTTAGGTCTTTTTTACTTTCTTCCTTACTCAGATTAGTTTCACCTGCTCCTTATTACCTGCACCTGTGTTCACCTCTATTTAGGCAGCGTCCTCCCACAAAGACGCTGCCAGATTGTTCTAGACCCCAGCTCTGACTCTCCAGCATTTACACCTTGCCTGATTCTCTGTTTATGACCTTAGATTACTATTTTTGACCACCGTGTTTTGCCTATGCCCTTCCAGTTCTGATTGCCTGCAGTGTACCGACCTTCTGAGCTTTTCCCCTTGACCACTCGAGTTTGGATCTCCTGGCTACACCTGTCTACCGGCGCTGACCCTGGACTGTCTTTTCGAACTGATTTTGTAACCCGGACTGTGTATCGATTGTCTAGTTGCTACGAGTAAAAAACCTTCAGCAAAATCAGTTCGTCTGGTATTATAATTGAGTTCACCACAAACACCATTTGGCGTTCTTACACGTCAATTCTGACACTTGCTGGGATACAGCAGGTGCGTTTGACTACTGTGGTAATCAGGATCTGCTGTTATGAACGCTCGACACACAGGTGTGAAACAGCGGAGAAAAACAACAGACCCAGGCGGCTGGCTTCGGTGCAAGCAGTGAGATTTATTTACAGTGTCAAATAAGTGCGTAAATATTTACAAAGATGAAGTGGTGAAGAAACCGGGTGTCGACCAGCAGTGGCAGGAGTTATGGTTAATGGAGTGATGATGGGCCGGGCTGCGGGTATCGGAATCACTCCTGGACTGGTCGGGTAGGAGATATGGATAGCTGAGGAGGTAATAGGAGAGAGTCAGATAAAAGGAGACTGTGCATCGACCTGTGACGGTGGTGGCTGTTGGAGCTGAGGGTACCAGGATCCAGAGGAGAGGTCCAATGCAGAGGGAAGCCAGGTACGGCGAGGCAAGAACAGGAACTAGGCAAAACGCAGAAGGAAGCAGGGAACACAAAACATACTTGGCATAACGAATAAACAAGAAAATAGCAACATGTATGGGGAGGTCTGGTGACGGAGAAAGAACTAGCAGGGGAGTGATAGGTGAGCAGTGTATAAATAAGGAGGGAGACTAAGGAGGCGCAGCTGATGAGTGTTAGAGAATCGGGGCAGGTGTGTCTAATCAAATAATCAGTGTAAGGGAGCTGACTAGTGCGAGAAAGAGAAGAGAGGAAGGTGCAGCCGGGCAAACCTGACATCTGCTCATCTAAGTAAAGAAAAACAATAGGCTATCATTACTTTAAAACAGGATCAATGAAAAAAATGCAAGAACTTATAAAAATACATCAAGGTTCTCTTTTCTTTCACCAACTAACATTATAACAATAGCAACTGAGGTCGAACCGATCAACATCTTTGGCCATTACCGACCTGATGGAGGACATTACAAGTGCTATGGATGAGAAGAAATACACGATGGGGATATTTATTGACCTAAAAAAAGCATTTGACACAATCAATCATGAATTATTAATGGACAAGTTAGAAAAATATGGGATCAGAGGAATGGTTCTGAAATGGATTAGAAGTTATTTGACACAGAGGCGTCAATTTGTGAAGTTGGGTGAATACCAATCGAGTGAGCTGGACATTGTATGTGGAGTGCCTCAGGGTTCTGTTTTGGGACCTAAACTATTTATATTATACATCAATGATATATGTAAGGTTTCTGATTTAGTGAAAGTGGTTTTATTTGCTGATGACACTACCATATGGGCATCGGGTGAAAACCTACAGCAACTCTCTGGACGGGTTACACAGGAACTTGAGAAGATAAAGAAATGGTGTGACAGTAATATACTATCTCTGAATTTGGATAAAACTAAATTTATGGTATTTGGGAATCGTAGACTAGATAATGAACTTCAATTGAAAATTGGGGGAGCTAATATAGAACGA